>NW_023339696.1:21915622-21925326 GCF_004916995.1 Morone saxatilis | reverse complement strand
TATAGATCATTGCATTGGTTTTACAGTGTAAATATCTATATCTATATTTTCTAGTTATTTATTTTTTTACAGTGTGCTGTTTGACCCAGACTCATCTGACAAGAACTTTTAATCTGAAAAATCCCTCCTGACTTCCTGTATGGAGATATGAGGTTGTGTGTGTGTGTGTGTGTGTGTGATATACGAGGCTGCTATTAAACTCAACCTGGAGACTCTAAAATGGAGTTCTGATGGCGGAGATGAACTCTGAGGCTGCGGCAGGTTGGCTGGACGCCCGGAGGAAACACTCCTGGAAACCCCTCATCTTCATCCTCACAGGAGGAGGATCTTGAAGGAAATCTGAGATCTTGTTTCATCAATAATTCACCTCGTCTGCTTCGTCCTTGCAGGTTTAACAGGACGCTGAATTATTATCAGAGAACAGACGATTTGTCTCTTTTTATTTCCTCCTGTTTACATCCAGAGCTTCAGTTCACGGCTCATCGTCTGGATTAATGCACAGAAATGTGTTTGTGTTAGTCAGAGCACGTTTGTGATCAGTGATCAGTGAGTTATTGAAAGAAAGGGACAAAGCTTACGTGAATGTCGAGCAGCCAGAACCAGAACAGGAAGTCCAGCAACAATAATCCATAATCCATAAATCACAGAACCACTGAGAACCACTGAGCACACGGTTGGTTCACACAGGAAGTCACATTAACTCCACACAGGTGAAACTAATCAGGACGCAGACAGGAAGTGAAGTTCTTTACTTTATTCAACTAACAAACAGGAAGCAGCAGGTTGTTCAATAATCCGCACAGTCAGTAAATGTTTCCTTCATACTCATTTTTAAATGCTACAAAGCTTAAAGCAACTTTAACTAATCTCCACTAATGGATCAAATATTATTATATAAACAATAAAAGGAAGTGAGGAAAGACTCTTTCAACATCAAACAGGAAATAACTCAAACCTAAAGCTATGACGCCGTTGGGTCTCTAACGAGAGCAAAGAGCGGGAAAAAGATTTCACTTAATGAGCTGCAGAGATTCAGATTTTAAGAAATTTACAAGAATTAAAAAATAAAAGAACAACAGAGAACCTCATGACCTCATCGTCCTGGTGACATCACTGCGTACCAACAAACATCACAAACACCTGAAATTAATATGAACTTATATTAATATTATTTTATTTATTTACTTTCTCCTCAAACAACTTTTAAAACAAAACAAAATAAATCTGTTCCTGCTCCCGTCTCCATGGTAACCGGAGGACGCTCCAGTGGATTTGACCTCTGACCTTTACCTGTTTTTTAGGTTTAAAAGTAAAATCTGTAAAACACACAAATGTCAGCTTCCTGCCAGCAGGCGGCGCCATTCAGACACTTCCTGTTATTTCATATAGTAGTAATATGAAATATAAAGTATTTACTGTATATTTCATATTGATCAGTATCAATAACAGCAGCTGATCAACTGATCAATGAACCCAAACAGTGAACTCCAATCACTGCCAGGAAGTTTTGATATTTCTGTGAATATTGCATCAGAGATGAAGTTTTCCGAGATTATATTGACTCCATTCTCTTGATATTTTTATCATTTTAACAATCAAGACCTATAATATTTCTTCTTTCTGACAGATTCACCTGTTTATTGATCCTATCAGCTGATTGCTTTCTGATGCAAAGACGAGACTGTTGATCAGAGACTGAAGCTCTGGCACTGTACACTGCGATCAATAATAATAATAATAATAATAATAATAATAAATATATAAACTTTAAAAACAGCAGTTTATATTATTATTATTATTGTGCTGAGTTTTGGACCCACTGTGTATCTTTTAAAGTCAATAAAGCCCTGTGGATTCAGACCGAGGCACAATCAGACGTACTGTGCTACTTATTGATCACTGCCACAGTCAGTGTGTGTGTGTGTGTGTGTGTGTGTGAAATCTGGAATTTATTCTTAAATTAAGATCAAAAACCTATTCTGACCTTTGACCTTTGTGTCAGTGTCACCTGCTGTTCCTCGGTTACGATGGTAAATAACGGACATAAAAGTGGTTTTCCAGGACGTTATGATGTCACAGTGAAGCTGACCTTTGACCTTTTAAACGTCTGAGTGACATCATAACTGCATCCACTTGTGTAAGAAACGTGTTTGTCACCGTCATTATGAGACAAAAGCGACCTTTGACCTTTAAGCACCAAATTATAGTGAGTTCATCCTTGTTCATTATTATTATATTTTATTATATATATTAAGTTATTTTCACATTGTGCGTCTGATACGAGGGAATTCTTCAAACATGTTTCTGCATCAGCAGTGAATAACTGACTGTGTGTGTATGTTACTGTGTGTGTGTGTGTTACTGTTGTGTGGTGTGTGGGGGTGTGTTGTTCATCGTCCCAGCAGCTCCTTTTTTAACTGGCTAACAGCAAAAACAACACTGCTGTGTAACACCTACACACACACACACACACACACATACACACTTCTACAACTGCTACAAACAAGCACTAATACTACGATCAGTGTATCGATCAATATCCTCTGTCATTGATACTTCACACTGTACACCCTGATGAATTACTTTAAGTTAAGTTAAGTTAATTGAACCTAAAACTAATCAATCTATTACACTCACATAAAAAACTCATTACAATTAATCGATTGTTAAGCCAATTAATTTTGGGGCTTATATTTTTATAACGATATAAAGTGAACATAAAGAAAATGAGTTAATGAAACAAACTGTAATCATATCATCAATAATTTAAAAAGTTCACTGAAAACAACTCAGTTACTTTAACACTTTTAATTAATGTGAACGAGTGAATTAAACCTTTTGGATTAATTTATGTTATCTCAAAATAATGGTTCAGGCGTCTGTTTTAAACTGAATTAATTGGATTGATACGAAAATACGAATGTTTTAACATATTGTGAGAAAGTTTCTCACTATAATAACTTACAGAATCTTTTTTCTCATCACATTTTATAACTGAACTTTATGAGCAGGAACTTCCTCTGTGTGGAAGTCTGTCATCACAAAGAAAGTCATCAATGCCAGAGAGCACAGAGGAGAGGAGGTTGACAGACACGTTTCAATTTGTAACATTCGCCGAATTTACAAGAAGCTCCAAATAATTAAATAATTAACAATCTGTCATAGACTGCGACTCATAAAGTCATTAAACTTTCTTCTCAATCAATAACTCTTAAAATTAATTAATTAATTATTAAAAAAAAGATTTTTTAAGGGAGTCTGGTGTTTTCTAGTTCCTGTTGATATGGATAGGTCAGACAGCTCTTAATTATTTATTTATTTGTTTGTTTCTTTGTTTACCTGCCTACCTGGGACAATGCACATTAATCCACATTGCAGTTTACACCTTAATGTTCACTAAGAGTCGGGCTTACTGACGTTAGGACAGCGTAATGCTAACAAGCGTGAAGGAGTATTGAGAGGAGAGCTAGCAGGAGAACTTTCTTAACTCCTCAAACATCGACAGCAAATCGACTAAAACAGCGTAAAGAGAGAATTCAAAGGATGGAGCCACCTTGAGCCCCATTAGCCGTAAGACTCGACTTCCCTGAACCCCAATGGTCCTCCCGGTCCTCCTTCATGTATCCCATCACGTCCTCGTAGTTGGGTGAGGCGGCGTACTGCTCGCACAGCGACCCCTGCAGACTGGGAGCGCACACTGCAGACATCCGGACATACAGCGAGCCGTGGTTCAACTTGAACTTCTTGTTGATGTTGCGGCCCATTGTGGGGATGAGGTTCACTCTCCCCAGCAGGTCATCGTTCCAGCGGTTGTCCCGGTCCCAAACCTCGAAACGGATCGGTCTGTGAAGGAAATACATCCACAAAATCAACAAAAGAGCAGGTGACCTATGAACATCCTGGGCGTCGACCAACAGTTAGCAAGCTGGATGCCCCTGCCTCGCTAGTAGAAAGCTACCGTTAGCTTTGTACCATTAGCATCATTTATTGTCGGCAAAAATCAACACTGTCTGTCAGAATACATATGTTAGTATCCAGCTGTACAATCGATAGGATTTGTTTATTTGCCAAGTAGTTTTTAGCCTACGGGATATGTGACTGGGTGGCAGTTGGTGCATAAATATACAATATACAAATCAAATATACAGTTATTCAATCACTAAAAATCACACAGAAAATTAAGATTTCAAAAAACATTAATAGCCTTAAAGATAAAGAACAGTGAACAGAGTAAGCTGTGCAGAAGAACGTGGGTGCACAAATTAGCTTTAGTCTCAGTCTGTTAGCGTAGCATAGCATCATTAATTGTTGCCAACATGACATAATAACTACATACGTTAGTATCATGGCATAACGTTAGCTGAGGAAACATATCCACTCAGATAGTATTTTGCTAGCGTTAACGTTAGTGAGCAAGCTAAGAAAACAAATAGAAATCAGGCAACAGAGAAAGTTGCTACGTTACAACCCAAAAGATAAAATGTTTCACTCTCTTAAATCTGGAACCTATAACACCTCATGCTCTATTCAGTTCCTGAACGCCTCACTTCTGTCAGGTTGGGTCGGGTCTGATCTCAGCCGTAGACATTTTATCTGAGATTATTTAAAGTCAGATTAGTGGAGATTAGATTTACTCACTTTCTGTAACGGAGGTTGACGGTTTCAAAGCGAATGAGGTAGTTCCAGGAGGGGAAGTCGTTGTTCCATATCACCGGTGTCGTGGCTCCTTGTGTACCGTAAAAGACCTTAACGTATCCATCCGTCTTGGACAAGTAGTCTCCCCACAGCCCCACAGCTCGGATCACCGTCACGTTCATCCGGGCCACGCCGGGCTCAGCAGGGCAGCAGTTGGAGCTGACCATGCGGTGTCCTCGACACTGACAGGCACAGTTCTGGTTCTGGTGGCCGATCTTGCAGCTGGCCGGGCATCGGAGCGGCTTGGCACTTTTGCGGATGTAGTCGCTGATGGCATTACGTAGGCTGGACTTTAGGACAGGGTTGTCTGTCACCTAAAGAACAGACACAAAGAGTTTACTTAGAATGAATGAATGAATGAATACAAACAAGGTTATTGGTATGGAGACAACTGATAAGATAATAAGTTTTAATATTTTCATTCGGGAAGAAAAGTGTGGTGTTGTGCATTGATGTGCCACTTTTATGGTCGCAGGCACACTCAAATCTCGAATATCTTCAAAATCTCCTAATTGATTGAAAGAATGGGGCAAAATAAAAAACTTTAACATGCACTCTTTCTGCAAAATATATGCCCTGTATCCTACTCATAACTCTTGCCTGTATTTCGCAGTAATTTAGTATTATTGGTCACAATGGACTCATCAATTCCCTATCCTTTTATATAATTAGTGTCAAATTACTTGACTTAAATTATGGAAATAAAGACATAATATGGCTCCCAATCATCATATTCCTTTACTAGCACTCACTAATAAATGAGACAGACGACCTGTGGACCTTCATTTACCAGCATGACCCATTGCCTGTATCTTAAACCTCTGACCACTGTCTGTATTGTACTGTTTTGCAATTAGTATTTAATGGTCAAAAGACAATTTTATTCAACTGTCTCTTCACAAGGAGATTTATGTCATTATTATTGAAAAGTATTCATACTTCCAAATAACTCCTAAATATTCGTTATCCATTAATTAATCAAATAAAAGGAAGCTTGACTACTGGTATCTACAGCACTGATGTCTGTCCTGTATTCTGGCTCTGTCCTCTGTAATTATTATTAAAATTATTTGCCTTGTTAGTAGCTCGCCTTAATGTGTTCCTTCACCAGCATGTGCAGCGGGGCTGTCTTGGTAGGAAACACACTGGGACCTCCTAAGGGAAAGGCCATTCTTATATCCTGCCAGCACCGTTGGTGTTGAATAGGATGTCCCCCTATCCCGTCCCTTCCATAACCTCCGGTGGTCGGTCGGGAGAAGGGCCTTGGCTGAATGTAAGCTCCGATTTTAGCTTTGCTCTTGGCGTGGCAGAAGCCGGAGGCCGCACTGATTTGACCCCCCTTTGTGACTGCGCTGCGCTCGGACCAGAAGACGTTGCTTACGGTGGGTGACGGAAACTTGCTCAGTGGCCGGCCGAGATGTTGGCTTGCCTATTCCTTGATGGCTGATGCAGTCGAACCTCACGAAGGATCCCCGCTGTATGTTCCACCGTTGAGCGCTGACTTGACGACGAATGGCGCGATGCCGCCCAACCACACCTGGTGTAGTAGGTCAGTCATTGAACCTGGTTTTGTCAACATGGCCGACTAGACTCGATTCTCACGTGGTCGACACACATAGGTTGTAACAGCGGAGAGAGAAGATGGTTTTCTTCAGGGAACCTCAATTTCTATATATATTTTTTTACTACTCTCAGCGGAGGGCTGGGCTGTCATGCGGAAGTTGTCATGTACACTCAAGTATGAAGATTGATCCTATTTATAGCATATAAAAGCTGGTCGTAGAAGAATGTTCATTAGCAGTTCTTAACGCATGATAAATACAATTTGCTGCAGCCCTCCAACGTTACAAAAATAAAGGGTGTTTCGCTCTCTCGCAAAGAAGATATTGTAGGCTCTATAATCCGTGTTTAGTATTATGCACAGTGGTGAGAGATTAGTGGCTGTTGTTTTGTTGTTAAGAGGCAAGAGACTTGTCTTTCCTGGTGCGCCTCTGCCAACTTCCAGATGGAGATCGGAGGTGGCTTGATCTTTCCGGACTGAATAACCACGGTTCCTGTGGTATCTGGGGGCCCACCCTCTAGGTCACCTCAAAACAGGGTGACGTGAACGTTCACATAAAGCCTCATCAGCTGGAGTTTAAAGTTATTACAGAAACCTCCACTTCAGCTGGTTCGAGGATGAACTTGTCTCGTCTCATGTGACAGGACTGCGACTGGACTCGAAGATCTCGTTCTGCTCCAGGCTGCGCCCGGCATCTGCACTCATGGAGGACACGAGAGGGGATGTGGGTAATGCTGGTCATCTTCGACATTCGCACAATGTTAAAGTCAAGTACATTTTTGCTCTTAGCATATATGATATACGTTTTAACTTATTTTATTTGTGACATTAATAATGGAAATAATAATACAAGTTTAATTATAAAGGAGCCCTCTACGTGGCGCTCCAGGGACACCGTAATGGCACCCTAAAAATTTAGTAAAGTGTAAGCAGAGAAACAGATATAGCATTAACAGGACAATGTAGAGAGTTATTGTAGGGGCTATGGCTTCTAAAAGGTGAGTTTTTAGTCTTGATTTGAAGAGTGTGAGAGAGACCAGGTTCCTGAGGTCCGGTGGGAGTTAGTGTCATTCTACATTGTTGTTTTGGTACTTTTACAACATCAAGTCCTCCTTTTATTAATATTAATTGATGTTAGTTGATGAACCGACCTTGATCCTCCAGTCCACGACTGACACCGGGAGTTTCTGGGTCTGTTTGAGGAGGAAGAACAGGAAACATCATCAGTGATACAGGATCTGTATCAGTTACAGAGTTGACGTTTGGCAACTGAAAGCCTTTGATTGGCTCCTGGAGGCACAAATAATCTTACTAATTATTACTAATATTTGGTAGCATTTGTGATCATTTAGCTAGCTTATCCAGAAGACTAGTTCAAAGCAAGCAGCAACCTCTGTGACTGCAAATGAATCCAACACTGAAATAACAAACCCTGCAGTTTCTCTAAAGTCCACTAGAGGCTGGCTTGACCACACTGAGCTTCACAGCAGCTCTTCCACCTGTTGAGGACGTCACTATGGTAATGTTAGCTCTCTGTCTTGTAGCATAATGTTAGCTCTGCCTACCGTTATATTATTAGTTTTTTAAGTATTTTTTGGGGCTTTTATAGCCTTTAATTGATAGAGAGAGAGGATGACACACAGCAAAGGGCCACAGGTCAGATTCGAACTCTGGGCCGCTGCAGCAACTCCATACATGGGTCGCCAACTCCACCGACTGAGCTAACCAGGTGTCCATACCGTTATATTATTGGTTGAAACTAGTAAGTTCTTGCTGACATAAGCACGTATCACATTTAGTTTTATAGTTATATAAAAACACAAAGAAATTGAGTTTTTGTGCATTTTCTGTCAAACATTGTTAAATATAGGAACAATATAACTGAGGATGAGATCTTAAAGGGTTAAAATTACATAAATTTCCCCTGGACACCTCTTTGGTCATTATCTCTTATATAATGACCCTATTAAACACATTACAGTGATATGCATTTGTTATGAAATAAGTGAAATTAGGGCTCTACCTGGTTGAGGAGGCGGTTCAGGCACACGGTGCAGTTCCCCTGGGCTCCTCCCACCATGAAGTTCTTGACGTCGACCACGCTGGCTCCACTGGTCTGCATCTTTACCACGTCGAAGCCCTCACCGGCCAGGTTGTGCCCCGGCACGAACGGGACCTGCTGGCACTCAGTGAAGGAGCTGGTCTGACAACCAAGAGACCGAGGGAGGAAGAGGAGGAGGAGGAGGAAGAGAGGGGAGGAGGAGAGCATCGTGGAACTGAAAGGAAGAAAGTGAAATTACGTTTCTGTTAAAATGATTGTTTTTTATGTTTTACTCTAAAACGTTTACTGAAGAGATCTGAGGAAAATAAAATGTGTTTTTCTGAATGATTTATGCAGATAATATAAAAACATCAAATATAAGAGTTTCTTCATGTTTCCTGCTGTCACAGTAAATATAATACATATTAACAATAATACACAGTACAATATAATACAAAGTAAATATAATACACAATATATGATAAACAGTGAATGTTTTGGCTTCTGTGTTTTTATTATTTTGTGTTTTATAAGAGTTAATTTGACCTTGAGGTTTTCTATTGTAAATGTAATTATTACATTTATTAAATTTACATACTGATGAAAAAGGACAAACAGCATTTCAACTTTTACTTAAAAATGTTTGAAACTCATAATATTACAAACAAATAATGCAAAGAAAAAAACTAATTTTCTGAGAAAAATTATTTTTACAACTTTTACAGAAAAACGTCAGAATATTTAGAGAAAGTTAGAAAAAATAAAGTTATAATGATTGTTATGAGAGTGAAGTTTTGTGAAGGAAAAAAGTTGTATAATAATATTAATAATTATCACTATTATTTTTATTTTTAAGAAAGTTTTCACATACGAGGAATTTGCTTTAGTAGGTTGGTGCAGAACAATCACAATGAAGTGTATGACAATATAAATAAAGATAAAAAGATAAAAAAAACTATAAAGGAGCTTTTATGTACAAATATAAAGTTTGAAGAGGAAGTCCAGAAAAAGTTGTAATATTTATTTATATTTTAACAGTTTATTACTGTTAATTTGTACTAATATTAATTTTACATCAGCAACACGTCTGAAGACTTTGAGGTTTGTAGGAACGTTTGAGGATGAAATCTAGACCCTGATGAAAAGTATTGTTAAATAAAAAGTAATAATAATATTAATAATTAGTAATTAATAATCAATTTATTTATTTATTTACTAAACTGGAGACGGTCGTAAAATTAATCAGGATTTTGACTTAATATTTACATTCATATATACACACATGTTTCTATACTGTGTGTAGTTTTATTTCCATCTTTAGTCATTTTGTAATCTTTATTTTCTTTTTTCTATTCACCCACTTAGAGTCGGGGTCTGTCCGAGGTTGCCCCTGTCTCCAAGGTCTTG
>NW_023339696.1:21912513-21915537 GCF_004916995.1 Morone saxatilis | reverse complement strand
TGAAAAATGTCCTGAGATAACTTCTGTTGTTAATTGGTGCTATACAAATAAAACTGAATTTAAATTTAAATATTCCTGGTCTGTCAAAATACATTTAATTTTTGCAATTAAAATTTTTTATTAAAACTATATTATTATACAAATAATATATATATAGATTTAATAATAAATAAATAACATATATTTTAAAAATGATAATATATACAGTATAATGTATGTTTAATCAAAATTATGAGATTAAACATTTAAAATTTTTAATTATTCCCTACCTCATAATTTATTTATTTGTTATTCATTTTTATTTCATTTTTATTGATTTTGAATAAATTCTGTTTCTGGGTGATAATGGAGAGAATCAACAAATTGTCTTTAAAATAATAAATATCGACTTTCTTCAGCCAACGTTAAATATTTTATTCATCCAACAATTGAATTATTGATTACAGAGTTAGATTAAATATTTTCTTTGTCACAGTCGATGAAATTATTCATTTAAAATTGTTTTACCTTCAGAGAGTGGATGATGAAGCCGATGATGAAGAGCGACTCGCTGTGCTGACTCCAGATCAGTAAAGAGTGACAAACTGCTCAGTGGCTGTTTTTAAAGTGTGTGATCACACCTCGTTACACTGTGTAACCGCTGTGTGTGTCTGCGCTGCGACTTCCTCCTCAACAACTGTCAGCTCACCTTCATATTCATCATCTTCATCGTCTCTGCTCGTCACCATCAACCTTGAGAGAACAAGGTTTAATAAAGTGAAAGAAATGTTAAAATATTCTGAGAGGAACTAAAACATTTTTTTCATATATTAAGTTATAATTCAATAAAAGTGAGAATAAAGTCGTAGTTATATTAATATTAATTCACTTTGGAAAAACTAACAAGTTAAAAAATTTATCAGAAAATCATTAAAATGTTTAGTAATTTTCATAATTTTAGAGAAAATCTTTGTTTAAATAAATAAAGTTGAAAGATGTTGAGAAAAATAGTGTGTGTCTGTGTGTGTGTGTGTGTTTGTGTGTGTATGTGTGTCTGTGTGTGTGTGTATGTGTGTGTGAGTGTTCAAGAGACAAACAAACTTCAGACTCAACAGAAAAGTTGCAACGGTCACACTGTGTTCACAACTCTGTAACCACGGCAACCTCACACACACACACAAGCAGACTCAGACACTTTTTGTATGTTATTTTGTAATATGAAATAAAACACACAGTTTGATGTTTGATGTTTTAGGATTAATATTCCTATTATATCAGATACTCTAACAGCTGATGGAGCGCCCCCTGCTGGCCATGAGAGAGAATGCAGGTTTACAATCTGTCACTGTCGACTCAGAATGTGTCTCAGCTTCACTTAATGTGTGTTTTCTTTCCTCTTTTCTGTCTTTTATTTCGTCCTTTTAAGTGGTCAACACTTTCAGGATCATCCCTGGCCGCTAACTCTAAAACATTATCAGAGTCCGACCACGTTGTTTTCCTGACGCCGCCTGGCTCCTCTTCCTCCTCCTCCTCCTCCTCCCTCACGTTAATGTCACACATGTCCCAGACAGCCAATCACATGAAGCAGGAGGCTTTACTCTGTTACCACTTCCTTCCTGTTGGACTGAGAGCTTCAGTTCACTCAGCAGAGCGTCAACGCTGTTTACTGTTACCTGAACATCTGCAGGTTGTCACATTAATGAATGAATCTGAGTAGAAATAAAGTAATGCAGCAGACAGAGCTCATGTGTTACTGACAGTTTATTGTTTGAGTCATTTGATTACATTTCTACCTTCATACACAGCTTGGTTTATTGATTCATTTGTTTCTTGATTATAACTGTGAACTGTGAATCTGTTTGACATGAGAATAATCTCTGGGACTGTTGGTTGAATCAATAAGGTATTAGAAGTTTTACAATTATTAGTTAAGAAAACAATTTTAAGAAAGAAATAATAATAAACAATCATTATTTTCAGCCCAAATTAAAATCATTAAACAGTTAAACAGCAACTACTGGATATCATTTCTATATTTTCTGCAATTTTAAAGTTCCCATGAAGTCTGTTGATATTACATGGATTTAAAATTAGACTTGTTTGAATGTTTAACAGCGGATCAATATCATGTGTTCCTGTGTATCTGTAGGGAGTGTCTGTGAGTCTTACTGCTGTTCCTGCAGGGTCAATAAAACCACATAGTTTCACTTCGCTGTCTTTTTAAAATGAAAATTAGCTCTGGTTATTAATGTTGTGGTACATCACACTGGACTATGAATGAATTAATGAAGCAAACTGTATCGATCAAACTAACAAACAAAGTTAAGTCAAAATTATAGTGTAAGTGTATTTACTCCAGTATGTGACCCAGTTTGTAGGTAATCTGACTGGCGGACAGTCTGATGGCAGCAGTACCGAAGTGATGTATGAAGTGCTAACTGCTGCTGTAGCTGCCGTTAACTTGCCCACCAACAAGTAACTGCCTCCGTTCAGGTTCACGCACCTACTTTTGAACCGTTTGGTGCATTTGTGCCAAAAACAAACAAAAACGGAAAAGTTGGAACCAGAAAATACACACCACCGAGATAGACAGCGGACAGTTCGTCAACAGCGGTACCGAGGTGACTTCGTTTCTGGAGCTAACAGTAATGATTTACGGAAATTTCTGATGGACTTTAGCCACCGTTAGCAAGTTAGCTGGGTTGGTCTTGAAGCTAGCTGCTCAACCCTCGGCTGCCAGGAGCTAAACCATCTTGGTACTGTAGTCCCTGTCTTCAAACTCTCGGCATCTCTCTCGGCATCAATATCAGCAAGTTTTTACAGGAAACACGTAAATATGAGGATGCAAACAACAGTTTCATGGGAACTTTAAAGAAAATAAAGTTTTTCAAAAAAATCATTAAACTTCATATGAACAGAGAGAAGATGGACAGCACCAGAGACACTGGGACATAAGCTAAGGGAGCAGCTCCAGAGAAGGTGATGAAGCCCGGCTGGTTGCTGGTGATCTGGCTGTTGATCCAGGACTGATACTGGGACACTCGG
>NW_023339696.1:21912270-21912413 GCF_004916995.1 Morone saxatilis | reverse complement strand
TCCAAAACTCACCACTCCAGCCTGGACCCACTTAAAGCTGGTCTCCCTCACCAATGGGCTGCCTGAATCCGCCTGCACAGACCAAACATATCAGTTATATCACCAACAAACAGTAACTTTAATCAGTGTGTGTGAGCAGACAG
>NW_023339696.1:21909951-21912065 GCF_004916995.1 Morone saxatilis | reverse complement strand
GTCTGATTGTGCTGTTAGCTGGATAATGTTAGCTTGCTTGCTTGCTTGCTTGGTTAATTAATTTATATCAAATAAAAATATTCAGAATGGGGAGAAACACTTGGAACCAGCCACAACTCTGTTCATTATTGCTGCTGTAAATATGAGAGTTAACAGTGTTTTACAGACTCACCTTGAAGGAGTCCTTTCCTCCCTCGTCCAGACCGGCACACATCATGTTGTTGGTGATTTTACAGATTCCGTTGTACGCAGCGGCACACTGACTGTTGGACACGATGGGAACACTCACCTCCTGCAGCCGCTGTGGAAAAGGAAGAAGATTTGAAAGAGAAAAAATATTAATGTTGAGTCTGGAGATGTGTATGATATATCCTGATAACCTGATATATCTTCTTCCTCTGTGCCATACAGCTTCCCAAAAAACATCCTGCTGCCCCAAATACTCGCTAGAGCACCAAATGTGGATTCATCCGCCGCTAGAAATAGTCCCCAATGCTCTACTTCCTCCTCTTTTTATAATTTAATAATACAATTAAATCTATGTATTTGTGTTTCTAAAATCTTGAGGAGGAATCAGTTGGAGTGCTGGGGCTGTGATTGGTTGTTTAAATTCTGCCACTAAGAGGTCAAATATAGACCACCAAGATCTAAAGTGGATAGCTTAGCTAGCTTAGCTTAGCATTGAGACTGGAAGTAAAGCTGGAGGCAGAAAACAGCTAGCATAAATGTTTTATTTTTATCGGTTTATGTTTAATGTTTAACGAGAAGGAACAGCCATCTTTCCTATATCTTGTTGCTAGCAGCACGTTTTTATTTAGGTAAATCAACAAACATCTTTTCTGTTGCTTTTCATGAACGTAACCTAGCAGATCTATAGCTTTAACATTGTTGGAAACGTTTGGGATGTAAGTGTTTCTGAGTTAATCCACTAAAATAACAGAATCCATTCTCACTGTTTACTGCGACTGTTCCCCAGCAGGTCGTCCCGGCCTCAAAGACGCTGTCGTTCGCCGCCAGACACACCGGTCTGATGTAGTCAGTGAAGTTTACAGGCGAGGACAGACGCAACAACGAGATGTCATTATTGGACGTGCTGTCACTGTAGTCCGGATGGTTGATAATCTGGGACACAGTCCGGGACACTTCGTTCGGGTTCAAGAGTTGTTGTGTGTCACGTCCGAGGTAAACGATGAGATTGGACGTGCTAGTGCTGAGAAAGACGAGCAGATAAATTATTTTTATTTCCTTGTTGAGGTTTTTTACGGTTGGTTGAAGTTTAAAAATGTTTCTATTCTGATTAGATTTTTACGTTATTGAATGTCATATTTTTTTCACTGGAACAAACACAACAATACAATAGCTTCCACAGTGATGATACGTTCAGATACAGACAGAAACGTATTTTTACGGTAAAATACTGTCAGCTGTGGTTGTTAGAACTTCTTCTGTTCAACATGTTGGGAGCTTAATAAATAAAATAAATAAATGCCTTTAATCTGAGAGCAGTGTGTTTTGTTGTAGAATTTAATCAGAATCAGAATCAGAATCAGAAAAACTTTAATATCCCCGTGGGGAAATCTACTTGAAAGGCTTGGGTTACATAGCAAAACAGGACTAAAACAGAGCGCAGAGCGCGGCGCAGGTGGCACATTTTTTTTTTAAAATCTACATTAGTTTGCTGTGATTGCCTTTATTGATGTATGGTTTACGTGCTTTAATCTGTATTTTTACTGTTATTTTCTGTTATATTACAGTATTAAGTAGTTATTACAGTAGTTTTTCTGCTCCAGCTGCTGGAATATTACAGTTGTTTTTACAGTTTTGTGTTTACAGTGTATAAATGACGCGTCAGGCTTTGTTATAGGTAGATAATGACACAGAAACAGATTACTACCACTGATACTTTACTGCACTCACCTGTATCCATTAAGACCACCTTGACAGCAGCTAACCGCAGTCGGAGCTCCATGCTGAGACTGTTGAACAGTCTGCAGTGACTCTGCATTAAACCTGCCGTGCTTCCAGGTGCATTGTGCTGATATCTGAGGCAACACCCAAATGTACACCACTGACAGTAAACACAGCGATTGGCCCTAACACAGTGAGCTCTGCCA
>NW_023339696.1:21899760-21909926 GCF_004916995.1 Morone saxatilis | reverse complement strand
TGCCAGTAACTCTGATTTATCTGGGTCAATCAGTGGCTCGCTGATCCAGTGGGGGGGGGGCGATACTAACTCAGGTCAGACCAGTGAATCAGAGTTGTAATGTGTTTTAGAAACCAGGAAAAATGGCCAGCTCTGATGGATTCTGATCCTACTTTTGACAAGAACCTTCACATTGTCGATGGATGGACTGGGTCAGTAACATCTCCAACCTGCAGCTCTTGTGGGGGGTTCCGGTCTGCAGAGGTGTCAGTACCTCATCAAATAGTGGTCCAAGGAAGGAACAGAACGGAGAACAGGGTCAATGGGGGGCCCGAGGCTCATTGATGCAGGTGGGAAGAGACAGGCTAAACAATTCCAAGCCTGCCACAACAGCGCTGCCTCAAGACCCTTTCTTTTTTTCCAAACAATTAAAATCAGGCAAGAGCACAAAACACAAACCCCCCCAGTACCAGAACTGAGCCAGCTCAGGATGCGGTGAACCACCTTGTGATCAAAGTATTAGATCACAAATACATAAAGTCAGCCATTAGTAAAGTCTGCTGCTAGAAGGCTTTAACTCTTCAGTCAAAAGGTGTAAAACCTTGAGAAACTAACAGCCCACTACACAAGACCAAACACTCAGCAAAGCATTTAATAACTAACAGATACACGTGAATATGAAAGCAGTTTAAATATCAGCAGACTGAATCCTTATTAATTTATTGTATCTGTTCTATCAATCCAATCCAAATCAATCAATCAATCCAATCAATCAATCACCCCATTCCTCCATCCCTGTTGGTGTGGTTGGTTTCTCTCTCTGTTGTCTCCCCTGCAGGTCCGCCTCTCACACCTGCCAGCTGAGGAACGAAGTCTTCACCTTGACCCAGAATGAAGGCAGCATGTGTGTGTGTGGTGTGTGAGAGAGAGAGTGTCGTTGTGAGTGTGCTGTGTGAGAGTGCGTGTCGCTGTGAGTTGTGTGTGTGAGAGTGTGTGTGTGTGTGAGTGTGTGTGTGGGAGTGTGTGGTGTGTGTGCTGTGTCGTCTGTCGCTGCAGCAATGCTGTGTGTGCTCGTGTGCTACTCGCAGTGCTGTGGTGTGAGAGTGTGTGTTTGTAGGTTATCAAATGACAGCGATTTCCCCTGTTTGTCTCTGCAGGCAACGTTATGAGATTAACTGATGCCTCTCCTGATACAATGTATTTATCTACCACGCCACCGCACGCACACACCACACCACAACACACACACACACACACACACACCACGCACACTCTCACACACACTCACCACACAACTCACACACCAGTGGGTGGAATGTAACTAAAGTACATTTACTCTAAGTACCTCTAGCTAAGCTCCACTGGTTCCTTAGTTTCTTGTAAAACTAGAGATTATTTATTTATTTGTGAGCAGATTATTTCTGTTTAGGGAACTTTTCATACAATTCCTGTCTGTATTCCCTGGTATTTTTTATCACTTTTTACCTTGCATGACTTTACACCGCTACACCATCATCCATAAAATAATCATGAGATAATTTTCAGGTACAGAAGATTCAGATTCAGAACAGCTGCAAAAACAGGAATGAGTAAATTTATTTAAAATGATAGCAAATTCCAGTTTAAATCCAATATGGAAATAACACTATTAAAAACAAGATACATTAAAATTCACTTAAAGATAATAGAGAACACCATAATAAATCAAATAAGAAAAGTATTTTTTATTTATGTAAATATACTTTTTTTTTTTAATTAACAGTGTAACCAAGTTTCATTCAAAATCATAAAGATTCCAGATAGAATCCCACATATGGAAATACATTAACTAAAACCAGGTTTTAAAAATTAGAACCATTTAACTACTTACATAAAGACCAAGTCCCAGGAATAAGCTCAAAATAGAGTACCATGAATTCCAAATCCAGAATCTTGAAACAACGAAAACAAACCCAATTGGCTAAGGGGAACACACTCCAGACTTTGATCAAAACTTGGAAGGGCCGTCCCGTCAGGCGAGGGTGTCCTAGTGAACAATGGGCTTTGAAACACCCGATGACCCTGAAAGGTACACTACTGATGATGTGTCCCCAAAATGTAGAATAAATCCAGATAGGAAAAATGCAATTTGATACCGCACATAAAGAATCCCAAAAAAGGTGCCAAATTTAATCCAGATAAGGAAATCTTAGATTACAAACCAGTACGAATGAAGAGGTTTGCCACCAGTAATAACCCACTCAGAATGATCCAGAGAAGTTGCAACCGCTTTAAAAAACAGTCTCAACGAAGAGAAACAACATCATATAAGGACCAAACTAATCCAAAACATGGAAACCGTACAACTCTGAAAAAAGTGTAAAAGAATCCTATACAACTGAATTTACTCTAAATATGTCCTTAAAATAGACTACACAAAGTTTATTCTGATCAATACAACACTCAGATTACAATCCAACGTGGAAATACATCTTAAAAACGAGTTTTTAATTCAGATAATTTGCAACTCTGTGAACCTTAGAATGGAAACTAACTTATTTAACCTTTAGGGAAGACAAAGTAATGTTTTTTCAAATCGTTTACTGAAGGAGCCTCCCATAATAAATAATAAGCAGAGAAAACAAGCGAGGGAGGTGATGTGGGGAGGAAGGGAGCCTGTGGACGACGTGCGGCGCCAGTGCCCTTGCCCTTCGGCTCCCAGTTCCAACTGCGGTCGTCGGACCAGGTGGGGGAGTCCGTCAGCAATAACCTTTAACTCAACACAAACCTACGCATTGTTCTATTAGCACCAATTTACAATTATTTACTTTTCAAGTAAGTGAAGTGAAGCAGATGATGAGATACAACATACTGTGTTATTTTTCATTTTATTTATTTTATATGCTTAAAATGTGCTTGGCGCACCTATTCGACTGCACAGCCAAGCCCACATTCAGTCTTAGAACGACTCTGCTGGCTGCAACAACAAAGCCTGTCACAAAGTGCAGAGTGGTTGTTATTTTCCCTGTAAATTTAGAATATTTGGAAACGTGTGCTGGATACACTTCTGCTTTATCGAATCTGGCGCATACACAATCAACACTCTTTCACTTGACATTGGAATTTCTCATCAGTTTTCGAAGCGGACCAGATCCTTTAACCACAGAAGAGGTCGAAGCAGGGACAGTCATGAGTGTGTCTGTGGTCAACTCTTCCTCATGACTTATTAGGCACAAAACCACTGATAACAATCAACTATTTTTTGTTTTTAAATTGTAGGTTTACTCATGCAGCCAACAATCTGGGGACAAAATTAAGTTTTCAAACCGTCTCAGCACGTTTGATAACGTGAATCTCCACTGGTATGACTACAATGTCTTTGTAACACTGTAAAAATATTAAAATACAACACCATCGGTTTTGCTAGCATCCATGGTTGTTGCCAACATTATTCCCACCAAAATCGGAAAAATTACTTCCCAAACTCAGGAATTACCGAAACTTCCAATACAAGATGAAGCAGCACTAATCATCAACATCAAATTTCTGTTGTGAAGGGAAATAAAGGACGTTGTCATGAACCAAAACTTATGAATTCCACCCATTTAAACTTAAAATATTCACACACTTAAATATTAATATCAAATATAAGTATATTCTACCTTCCTAATTAGTAGAATATTACACATTTTGATAGTAATGCATCAAAACTTAAATGTATTGATTACATTTTACTTTGATTGTTTATTTAGATAGGGAAATCCGCTAACAGTGTGATAAAACTGATTTGGACAGTTTACCAATGCTTATACACTGATAAACAACATTTATTCAACTTCCATCATTATACAAGATATCTGTCAGTTAACTAACTAATCCATTAAAATTACACAACTAATACTTTTTACTGTTAATGTCACTCATTTTACATAATGTTAGAAAACATTAACAGTATAAATTTGAATTTAACAGTTTAATATATTATTACACTATTTTTAAAATTGTAATATAATTTCCATGTATTTAAAAAATACATAAAAAATCTGTAAAATAAACGTGAAAAAACACGTAAACTTACAGATTGTTGTTGTTGTTGTTGTGTTTCAGTGATAATTCATTGGTTCAATTTGAGTCTGAACACGAGTTTTGTTTACATTAAATAAATAAAAATCACTTTATTCTTTAAGATTTTTGGTCGTCTGCAGAGTTTCAGTTAAAAGTGTGAAACTCCTAAAAGTAGAAGCTGCAGTTTGAAGCCGTAGGAGTCGAGAGCGGAGCAAGGAAGAGGAGGAAGAGGAGAAACTGGGCAATGAGACAAAATCAATAACAAGTTTTTTAAACTTGAGTTTTCCCACATGAGTCTGTTTTTAGCTCTCAGCTTCTCACCAACAGTCACACATTCACACCTGAGAGCTGCTCTCAGTGTTTCTATGCAGATCTCCTCATAACGCAGCAGCTTTATTGTTATTTACTGTTGTTTATTATGTGTTTATGTGACCTTTATTTAATGATAATGACTAATGTGTATGTGTGGAGTGGATGAGGAGGAAGAAGTGGTGATTATTTTCAGGAGTTATTTGGGCTGTAATGTAAAAACAGTAAAGATCTATAAGGAAGTAGAAGATCTGGAATAAAGGAAACTTTATATATAAACATCATTCACACACAGGATGTGTACCTGGTGGCAGGTGTAACGTTTTTTGCTGAGGATGAATTTTATGGAATTGTTACAAACCCAAACGAGATTTCTGGCAGCAGGAGAGAAAACATTCATTTACATTTTAATTTAAAATAACAGAAATTAATGTAATGATATATTCTGGTCACATTTTAGACCCAATAATGTTAGTGTTATGTTAGCATGTGTTAGCACGTGTTGGTATGTAAGCTAATTTTCTTGTTTGGGTTTCTACTATAATGATCTTACAGGTTTTAATGTTCAAAACATTATTTTTCTTCTTTTCATCCTCTGAAACACAAGTTATTGTGACGTTTCCATCAAAAGTTAAACAACTTCCTCAGATCGGAGAACATATTGATTCTTTACTCAAGTAAAAGTGTAAAACATCTCTTTTGGTTTCTACCGGCGGTTTAAACTTTAGATTATATCTGATAAATGCAGCAGTCTTGATGTTGAGACGATGTTCAGTGATTCAAAATAATAATAATAGTTATCAATAATTCCCTTAAAATGAATTAAAACACAAGTCTGTTCAGATATTTGAGTAAAAAAGAAGTTTAATAAAAAAAAGTCATAAAAAAATATTTAAGTAACTACACTGTAAAACGTGATGAGTTAGTTCAACTCAAACTTAA
Source organism: Morone saxatilis (assembly GCF_004916995.1). NCBI lineage: Eukaryota > Metazoa > Chordata > Actinopteri > Moronidae > Morone > Morone saxatilis. The sequence continues at coordinate 21,904,652 of NW_023339696.1, read as the reverse complement.
CTGTTTTATTAACTTATTTACATTACAAAACATTTTTTTAATTAAATGATAATGAAAGTGTTCATATAATTGTTACAGCTAATGCTACCCCACTTGTGACTAACATCACATCTTTGCACTTTGGGGCGTCATTAAGAATTATTTATTATTTATAAAACTTATACAACCTAAAGGAAATGAGTCAGTGGAACAAACTGGAATTATATCACCAATAATTAAAATACTGTTTAAGTTCACTCAAAACTGAGTTACTTTCTGAGTTGAGTTTAATTAATTTGATATTTTATGTTGTATTAATTTTTGTTTGTTGTTTTGTTTAGGGTATTTGTGGGTAGTGTTTTCTTAGTATCTCACACTGTAAAAAAACCAAACATTATTATTACAGTAAAAAGCTGTGGTTGCCAGAACTTTACGGTAGAACTTTTTTCTACTATTACAGTAAAAGGATATTAGTACTGTTGAGTTTTAATCCATATTTTACTGTATAAATACAAGTTTTTACCATCAAAAGAAACACTATAAATGCTATGACGGTGTTTTTTTCTGTGCAATTTACACTTTATTCTGTATAAATTCCTTTAAAATGTCATATAAATAAAGGTTTTGCCGTGAGATATCAGTGTTTTACTGTTACAGAAACTTTAACCTATTTAGAGTTTAAGGTCTTTTACTGTCACTGTTGTTTTAACTGTAAAATCTACAGACATTCTTTACAGTGTACTTTAATATGTCTACGTTGGTTCAACTGTCGGTGATGAAAGGCTTCATTCACTGTAATTCAGTACCATATATATATATATATATATATATATATATATAAACTTTCTAAAACAGAAAGAAAGTTATTAAACCTGTCAGTGAAGAAAGAAAATGTTTAGTTAACAGCAACTGATACTGATTCATACGGAAGAACTTTACTGCCAAGAGAAGAATAAAAAACACAAAGATTGAAAATGATTAAAATAAAATTCAAATTTATTAAATAGTCAAACTTTCTAAAACATAATTTTAACTTATTTTTCTATAATTTCAACATCACTTAAAACTTTCACAATCTTAAAATTTAAAATCTTGAAAACTTTATGCTAACTAAATTAAATGTTAACACGTCTGTTTAACATTATTATTATTATTATTATTATTATTATTATTATCTTATAATATCCCATAATTTTGATTTGTTGTCTCATATTTTTTACTTTATAGGTAATAATAATAATTTCAATGTTGTGAGTCATAATCATCTAAAAAATATTATAGTTTGTAATTTACTTATTTAGGCAAAATGTCCATTAAAGAAAATTCACTAATGGATTTTGATTTTAGTTTATTATCTTGTATTTTTTTGACTAGTTTAACTTTGGAATTTTTTACATATTAACATTTACTGGCACTGTTGGGCTTCTATACATGTGGCTATAATATGATAATACACTAAAGAGAGAACAATGTTTGGGGTCATAAAACCTTCAGGACCTAAATACCTTAATTTTAATCTTTAAAACCTCTTTAAACCTTTAACATCCATAAAATAAATTCACTCCAGGAAGTAAATTTGGAATTTCCCCATTGTGGGACAAATAAAGGAATATCTATCTATGTAAAAACACTCATTCGATCCTCCGTATGTCCCATAATAAGAGCAGCCTTCAGTCTGCTGTATAATGATGATTACAGGGATTCAAACAGTGAGTTAATGTTACATTTAAAGCAGCAGCAGTGTGTGTGTGTGTGCACTTAAAGTGATGATTCAGGAGTTGCTTAGAGGATCTTTGACGCGTGCAAACCAGCAGAAATCAGAAGGAAATGATCAAAACCACTTCCCCACTCTGTCTGTGCACGAACACGTCCTGTAAACACTCTCTGGTGACATAACAGTGTTGCATTCACATGTTGCATTCACACCACGGAAACTTTAAAACAACTCCTCCAGCAGACATCCAGCCAGTCAGCGGGCCGCCGCCGGACACCTGGCCGCCTCAGGGCCGCACACAGGCGGCCGCGGAGGGAGCGGAGGCCGCGGTGGGTTGGAAGGGGGGCGTGTGGCCCGATGCAGCTCCTCACAACAAGAAGAGCTGAGGGCTGGCCCCGCCCCCTTCCTCTGACGCGGCCCTGCGCGGCTACCGTACCGCCCGGAGCAAACGCGCAGCTTTTTTTAGGGGGAGTGTCCCTCTGCAGCGGCATGCGCTCAATCAGAGCCCGGGAAGGGAGGCTGCCTCTGCGGACACAAAGCGGAGCAGCTCCCCCTCCTCCCCCTCCTCCCCCGTTCCTCCCCCCTCCTTCCCCCGCCAGCCTGACACGCTGTGATGTTGGTCGGGTGGGGATGTAATTGGTTGGATTAAAAGGGAAGCTGATGGTCAGGATTTCACCTAAACCATCACAAACATGTATTATTATAGTATAATTATAATACAGCCAGGTTACAGGCTCCATTACACTAACATTTATGAACAAACGTATCATTTATCGAATTAGAGGGCTGTTCACATATATAAAACATATTAATCTATATTCTCATACAGTGGCGGCACATGTTTTTATTTACATATTTATTTATGTTTTTATCCTTATTATTATTATTTATCTGTTTAACTGCCGGTTTTTTTCTATTTACACGATTTTATCGTTTTTATTACTTTCTTTTGTGTGTTTGTACATGGTGACTCTAATTCTGCCCCATTTGCTCTACAGTTCGGAGGTTTTTTGGAGTTTTTTTATTGATCAAACAATATTTATTGATTACTGCTGGTGTGTGTGTGTGTGTGGCCATTACATATAAGAAGTCTTGATTGATTTCATTTGGCAGAATTTCATAAAGTTCTCATTTATGTAACATGTATTTATTGGGGTCCCTGGGTGGACACTGCCTGGAGGAGTATAAGCTTTACCTTGGGCTTTACTTTAATAATAAGGGTTGGAACTGGGACCAGGAAACACCGAGCTGTCTACAAAAAAGGGCCATAAGCCCGGACTCGCTTTTCCTGAGGAGGCTGAGGTCCTTGGTAATTATCTGGTCGTGGCCTATGCTGAGGAGTTTATGAGGTCTGGTTGTGGCCAGTACGATCTTCTTCATGTCACATGGCTGGGCAGTGGGCTGAAGGTCGCAGACACAACAGACTGAACAAACTTGATCAGGAGGGCCGGTGATGTCGTGGGGGAGAGCTGGGACACTTCTGACGACGTGGCCAGAGAGAGGATCTTGTCCCCAGGCTTCATCCATCCTTGGACAATGTCTCTCACCCTCTCTACGACACACTGGCCCAGCCCATTTGAGGAGCTCCTTCCTGATTCTGATTGCAGATATAAAATTATGAATTGATCTTAGTGTTGTTTTTAGTTTATATATCGGGTGGTTCGTTTTTTGAGGCCACGCCGGGCTCCTCGGGCGCCCGCTTTGGTTTATTCTATTTTTTTATTTATTTTATTATTTTATTTTTATTTTTATATTTATCCTCTTTACTTCGTTGTGTGTCGGAAGTATATATTTATTTATTTTCCTATTGTTTGTAATTGTGTTTTTGTCTTTAGTTAGTTTATTTTATTTTTTCTGATGCTCGTATAATTCATGTCCTTTTTATTATTATTTGTTTTTTACGTTTATTTTTTTTGCTATATTCTTTTTTATTTGTTGTCGGCTTTTCGTGTTCCGTTTGTTATTGTATTTTTATATTTTTTTTTACTTTAACTCGGCGTTTTCTTTTTCATTCTTTTGTTTAATCGTTATAGTGGATTCTGGCCTTCCCGCACGGTCGGGTATATGTGTCTGGTCCAAGTTTGAAAATCTTGGCTGGTATTGTTTTGACAGTTGGGAAAGAGAATAAAAGAGAGAGAGACTGAGAGTAAACTGTGTGCAAAAAGAAGTTTGGGGTTTCTTGTAGTTTTAAGCTCAGTGTTTTAGCTTTTATTGAACTTTAAGCTCTATATGTATATACAGTCTGAGGCTTTTACTCCTTTTTCACACTATTGCCTCAACAGCAAAACACTACTGCACACACAACTTAGCTAGTGGCATCTATAACAAATGATACAAGTGGACACCAATACACTTGTGAGACAAAGTAAACACCAGAGTGTGAATAACAAGGTCCTTAAGTGAAGCTAGGTACTCTACAGTTAAAGTTAAGTTCCAGCTAAGTTATTGTGAGGGGAATGTGAATAATGATTATACCCATGCATGGGATAGATTTTTCGTTTTTAACTGTTAAGCTCTAGTAACATACAACGGACTATATCCATCTCGTATTAATTTGATGAGATTTGTAGTCATCGCATTGCTGTTTCGTCTCCCTTTAATAATTACAACAATGAATGTCAATGGGAATTGCTTTATTGATTACTTAAATAGACAGCCAATAGAAGATTACTCACTTCCTTACTTCATCCTTCATCTATTTGTGCATCTGTCAAAGCAGTGGCTGGAGGTAGGATCAAATCAAGCATATCAGTCATCTGAACATTTTCACATCAATGGATTATACGTAACATAGATACTGACTTGATCATGAAAGTAGTGTTGGTTCTAAAACTTCCTGCAATTTCACCCTTTGTTTTTTCAATGAGCGAGGATAAATCTGTTCTGACCTAATTACCTTGTCACCCTCGCAGTGGAGAGAGTAAGATGAAACAATAATCAAACTATATAAAACGTTCCACTCTGACTCAAGTGTAGTTGATCAGGTCCACCCCAGTGAGCTGGATCACACACTGACGGGGAAGTTATTGAGTGTTTTTTTAAACAAAGATAATGGAATTTGAACAAAGTAAACATACAAATACATATCAATACATCATCAATACACATCAATACATCATCAATACATCATCAATACACCATCAATACACCATCAATTACATCATCAATACATTCACGGCCTGACACAACTAAAATAATA
>NW_023339696.1:21897241-21899660 GCF_004916995.1 Morone saxatilis | reverse complement strand
GAGAACCGGGGCCGAGCCACCGCCAACCCCGCGGACGGCGGAGGAGGCTCTCCGGTGGCTGGGAAGAACAAGGCGGCGGGGAAGGCGACGACGACGGCGGGGGACGAGAGGGCGGACGGTGGCAGAACAAAGCCCGAGTGTAAGCCCCCTCCCGGAGGGCAGGGCACCGAGCACGGCCTGCACACCGACACACGCCGCCTGGAGCAGAGAGGACGAGTCGTGGGTAGGCAGCCTTTACACAACGCAACACACACACACACGCATATTCACGCACAGACACGCAAACAAGCAGTTGTCCAGGGTACTCTCCCCTCCAACAGCACGCTGACGCGGGGTTGCGTAACTGAGCAAGGCCGTTACGGGTTTCTGGGAGAAAGAGAGAAAGTGAGGCCTGCAGGTTTTAAAATATATGTTGAGGAGGACAAAGAGGCCTCAGTGTGCAGAAACACTGACGGCAGCAGGCTGAAATGGGTCAGGGCAACTTTTTAATGAGGGTTTAATTGTGCCAGAGTGGAGGTGAAGCCCAATGTAAAGATTATAACACAACATCAGATCCATTAACAATAATACAGATCCAAACAGGTCGAAGAGGAGCGGCTACAGGCTGAAACACTGCCAGCTTTAACAAAAATAAGATCCCAGCTTTAATGTGCTCTGCAGGNNGGGGGGGGGGGGGCAGGACAAAGAAGACTGTAAAGAGGCCTTGTGGTCCACAGGATTGTACAGACGGTGAGGCGGACCCCGGCACTGTGAGGTTAAACCGCCGTTTGATTGGAGAAAAAAAGAGCGGAGGCGCCAAAAAGAGGAAGGACAAAGATGCAACAGGGCGGCAAATATTCAGATTATCCAGCGACTGTATTTACGGAGTCGGAGTCAGAAACACGAACGCGTCCAGAAATCGCCTGTAAGACGGCGTTAAAGTCCCCATGGAACCAAAGTAATGGTTAAATGTTTTTATCTCCGGTGTCTTTAAACGTCTCCAGTTTCTGTCCACTGACAGGAAGTCGTGTTTCAGAGTTTCCTGATAATCAATAAAAGTATTTGATGACTCATCGTGCACTCGGGGGCGTTTACTAACGCTGCGTCCAATCAGGCGCTCTCTCTTCTGTACGGAGAGCCGCTGTAGAGCGACGGTAACTGCATCAGTGAAGCTTCAACAGTTTCTGATGGACCGGAAGCTTTAGCTAATGTAGCTAGCTGCTGGTTAGCGGGCTTCAGAACCGGGCTGAGCCGCCGGACCGGGATCGAACACTGCCTCAGAGACCCACAGTGAATAACGTTACAGCACCGAGGTCAGGTACTGAGTTTCTGATGGACTGATTGATCGGCAGCTACCTGACTGAGGATTCACTGTCGGTCCCGGAGGCTGTGTTCGATCGCTGATCAATACCTGCGACAGGTCGCTGCCTACGGAGTGACGAGGACTTTAAATAAAGAGACAGACAGACAGACACTTCATTTAAATTATATTCCACATCAGAGCCGGAGCTTGGGCATCGGGTTGGAGTCCATTTTGTTTTGTGCTGAAGGGAAGCAGCCGGACGAGAGCTTTAATGGATGAAATACAGATGTTAAAGTGACACATCTGTTTCTGTGAGCTTCAGTAAGTCTGTAATTAAGAATATTCAGAAACAGCTGGAGGAAGTTTAACCTCAGGAAACAATAGAGATGATTCACAGACAGTTTGAGTGTCTGAAAGAGAGAAATACAATAATAATTCATATATAATAAATAAATGATCTCGTGTTGAATGTAAATATATATTTATTATGTACACTGGCTTAAACATTAACAGACATTATCACAAGCACAATAAACATCTGTATTGTAAAACCAATAAAGCAATACAGAGCAGTCATCAGCACTGACACTAAAGTAATAAAGCCATCAACCAATTCAACTCTCAAACCGTTACTGATCATTATTCACACATCACGTTATCGTCTGGAGCTCATCAAGAGTAAAGCTGTGTATCGTGGCCAATTTCCTAAATCGATTTGATTCAGAAGGTTCTGAATCGATTAATCACGGTTCGGTTCGATTCCATCTGCTCTTAAATAATGAAAATAGGGCAAAAACCAAAGAACCTGAGGGAGTCACTAACATCACCAGCCGATTCTCCGCGGGTCATAAACATAACAGATTCCCGCCGTACTCGTCAGTGGAAAACGAAGGCTTCAAGCGGCTCATTCAGGTGCTCGACCACACTACGTTATGGTCCACTTTGGTTTTATCCAGCTCTTTGTGTTTTGTTGTTTTAAATCTGAAATGCTTCCAGACGTCAGCTGAGCGGGGTTTTACCTGCGTCGGCCATTTTGTGTATGCACGCTTGTGCGCTGCTGCGTCATCACGCACGAGACTACTGCGGTTAACTTCATGGGGAAAAATCGATCTCGTGCCCTATGAATCGATATTGCAA
>NW_023339696.1:21896564-21897229 GCF_004916995.1 Morone saxatilis | reverse complement strand
TGCAACATTTAAATGAAATCGATCCAAACTCCATGAAATAGTTTTTCCAGCTCTTAAGAGTGAGATTAACTTCCTGATTCAAACTGTCACTGATATTAGCTTCAGTGCAGCTCCACACTAACACCGCGCGCTGCCTCGGCTCGTAGAGCTGTTACCGATAGAAAAGATCTGTGCGTTGGCATCGTCTCTGACCCGACCGATGTCTCAGGGTTTAAATGTGAGGAATATTATTGGTGTTATTGATTGTTTACAGCGAGATGTCAGTGAGTTTGTTGTTTAAGAGTTACACAACGTTGAGTTGTGACGTTCCAGACAGGCTGACACAGGAACCGGAGTTACACAAGACGGCAGAACATCAGACTGACTGTTGGTGGATGTTAAGGTTTGATGGTGAGTCTGTAGTAACAGTGAGGACCTGTACCTTATTGATCGTACACTTAACATGCATTAGTTCATTTATATCAGCTGTCTCATTCTCCTCATTTCACACAGGTGGAGATACTTTGGTTATTGCTGAACACAAAGTCAGAACCGATCAGAAGGATTATTGTAGTGTATTGATCACTGGTTCATTAAAGCTGAATCTTTAAATCCGTCCTGTTCCAGACTCACAGCTCTGCTTCTTCACATTTAACTGACTTTAGGTTGTTGTTGTTGTTGTTGTT
>NW_023339696.1:21887562-21896464 GCF_004916995.1 Morone saxatilis | reverse complement strand
TATGGATCATTGTTAGCGTTTAGTCTCCACTACAGAATCACTGATCAGGTTGATTAATGCTTTAATAATAGAGTATTGATTCCTGATCAGGATCATTATCTCTTCGTCTCTCTGTCTTCAGGGTCTTCGGGTCGTCGCTCGTCTGCCTCGATGCTTCATCGTCTCCTGACTCTTCCGTCTCAGATGCTGGAGGACGAGGACGAGGACGCTGCCGCCAACGAAACGCTGGCCGCTCTGGCGACCGACGACCGCAGAGACGGCATCGAGCCGCCCGGCCGCACCTGCCCGTTGCCCCTGACGACCAGGGAGGACGAAGAAGAGGAGGAGGAAGAAGAGGAAGAAGGGGAGGACAAAGGGAGGAAGGTGAGGGAGGACTTTTTATTCATTTTAATTTAATTTTATTTATTTTATTAATTTTATTAATAAAAAAAAGACTGTTTCCTGTGTGTTTCTGCAGAAGAAGAGACGGAGGGTGTGGTCGGAGTGCGAGGAGTGCGGTCGGAGGTTCAGTCGGATGTCTCTCCTCAAGGCTCATCGTCAGACTCACATCGCCGACTCGGCGTCCCCGTTGACTCCGCCGGGCGGTGCCGCCACAGTTCTACGCTGCTCGGAGTGTGGGAAGAGGTTCTCCTCTGCGACCCGCCTCCACAGCCACATCCGGACCCAGCACTGAACCCGGTCCGCAACCCGAACAGGATCAACCACACAAGCTGAACAAAAACCAGACCGGGTTCAAACCCGAGACCAGAAACCACAAAAGGGATCCGAGTCCAGGCCCTGAAACTGGACTTACTGATCCACTCAAACAAAAACCTGAAGAAACCAAACAGACGAGACCAGCGGGGGGGTAGACCGGCTGTGGACATGCTTTTACTCTGAAATACAACAGGAAGTTGACTGCAACTAAATATTACTTTCATAATCAATGAATTTATATAATCTATAAAATGTCCAACAAGACGTCTTCAGATGTTTATTAAGATATAATTAAGCCCCGCCCCCTTTTGCTCTGTGGTCCAATCACAGTTGAGCAATCCTTGGTCAACTTCCTCCTTCCTGTACTTAGATATGCTAAGCTACGCTAATCTCTGTTGGAAAGTGAACCACGATATGAAGATGATTAAAGAGTTAACTAACTAGATAACTAGTTAGTTAACTTAAGATTTGACTTTATATTTGTGTCTTTTATCTTTTAACAATCTTTAAAATGTGGTTGTATTTTCTACATTGATTAGCTTAGCATGTAACATATCACGACTCATAACTATGAAACAACCTGATTCATTAATACGATTTATTATTATTATTATTATTATTATTATTATTATTACTATTATTATTATTTCATTTTATAGAAACATCAGAAAGAGAAAATAAGAACTTTCTTTAATTTGTTGCTAAAAACGATTAAACGCAGAAAGAGTCTATAGCGTTGGTCTATCCCTCGTCAGAACCAATCAGTGGCTCACTATCGACCAGGACCAGATCGGGTCTGACTGCCGGTTCTGAACACCAGTTTCCTCCGGTTCTGAGCGGCCAGGTCCGCGGCGGGAGACAATTATGGATGTTTTTGACCTGAATTTCCATTATTTAGTCGAGAATATTTAATAAACGCATCAAATTTTTAGTTTTCAGGGACTTAAAACTCATGAAACAAATGTTTCAACTAAATGGATTTAAAAAAGGGATTCGGAGGTCCAGATGACCTGTCTGAGATCTGGATCTAAAGACTTCAATCCGAGTCTGACGGCGGGAATAAAATCGATCATACGAAGCGACGAAGGGAAAAACCTCCTCCTCCTGCTGTACGTCCTCTTCTTCTGCTCCTGTAATATATGTAAGAACCTCCAGGTGAACAGGAAGTGAGCTCCAGCTGCTGCAGGTGAGTTTCTGTCCCTGCAGGTGAATCTGTTGTTTCGCAATAAGCTCGTCGCCTCAGCAGCGGGACGGTCGGAGCTCCGGCTTCCTGTTTCCTGGTGTTTTCCTTGTACAGCGTGGACGGTCACACTGAACATAAGTGACCTTTTTTCTACCGGTTTGTTTTTTATTGTTTTTCTCCACAAACAGACTCAGTTTGTTTTTAATTAAAAGTGTTTTTTTTGGTGCATTTTTTTTGGGGTGATCTTCTGTGTCGCTCACTCGTAAACCGGAAAAACCAACAAGAGGAAGATAAAATTCATCAGTGGCATCGATTGTTTGAACTCTTTGAATGTGAAATTTGATCCTTTTTTTTTTTACGTTTGTTGTACAATTTTGACTTTTCGGGCAGAACTGATGATGACGAAACGAGAGAGAAAAGAGAGGTTTTTAAATCCTGATTCCTTATTTCTTTACTTACACTTGCTTCCTTCCTTCCTTCCTTCATCCCTCCCTCATTCTTCGGTTCAGTAACCTCATGTCGACACACAGATACCTCCTGACGAACAAACGAGACCACGCGGTTTGAGCTGGAAGTGATTTTATGTTTTTAAATGTTTTCTTTAGCTGAACGATTTCTTTTCTTTACGTCAGTTAGTCTGAGCTGTATGGAAGCCCATTACTGCCAGGGAAAGAAAATATAAAAATACATTTTAAGACAAAAAATAATGAAGTTGATATGGACATATTAATAACAATATTAATAACATTTTTTGAAATAGTAATATGAGAATTATATAATACCTGGTGGACATTTTGACTTAGTATTTAATTATTGTCCCGTAAGTATTTTTATTGTTCTGCCAGTAAAAGAAATGACGGATGAAATGTGAAGTAAAACAAATTGCAACACAAAAATAAAATGTTTGATTTTATTCTGAAGGTAAAAAAATAGCTTTTATTTTGTTAGAATTATAAGATACAGATTTAGTGATTACGGGATATTTGGAATAAAAACGTAAAATTTGTATTAATTTAATTGAATTACAGGACAAATAACACTAATTTTAACCTATTTCATAAATTTCATTCATATTTTAATTTTTTTTTATCATTCCTAACTGCATGTGGCAGGAATGAGCTTCCATATACTAACCAGATATGAGATTATTTAAGGAACAAGGGAAAAATGTAGGTTCCTGAACGCCTCACGCAGGATCAATTACAAGCTCGAACAAACAGGAAGTTTAATCAAAAGTCAAATCCAAAAGGTGACTTGTATGTATGGAGGCCTAATCCTGCCAAAATACATTTAAAATCTGTAATGATAAACATACAAACTCTCATATTAAGGGACATAAAATTAGTCATAACTTCCTCACATAATTACAAAATACATTTTATTTTTACAATATATTAAATCAAGTTAGAAACGTACTAAAGGCTGCTTCTGGTGACAGTCGAGGTTACATTTTTACTCTGTATAATATTTTTATCCATTCAATTTATTTAATGGAATAAAGTTCAGTGTCAGTGGTCCACAGTGAGAATTCTCTTTAACTCGCTTAATTTAAGAGTTTATCTCTCGACTCCAACCAGATTGTTCACTTTAAGTGTATTTTTTTATTTTAATCATTCCTACCTTTTCATCTGTTTGTAATAAGAGCCTCAGTGGTACTCTGTACTCACCGGCTTTATCTTCTGTAGCATTCGTATATCAGGATGAGACGGAGGGATGGACGGACCCGAAGGATCAGATAAAAATATATCGGTGACGTATCCTGATGAACTTTGATGTATCGATGTTGTTTTTCTGCTCCGCGATGCTTCAGCGCGAACAATCAGCCGTTTCCATCATTTTTACGCTTTGTAAATGTGCGATTTCTCTTTTTTTTTCCTTTTTTTTTATTTGAACAAAAGATTTTAAGCAAATATGAAGCCAAAAACTCTGGCTGAGCAGCCGGAGTTTGATTCAAATGTAGAATTGTAAAAAAAAAAAAAAAAGATGTAACAAAAACAGGAAGTAAAATCTTGATTTGATGGATAATGAATCTATGGAAGCCCATTTCTGCCAAAGTGATTTAAAAACAAAAAACAAAAACAAAAAAAGGATTCTGTAAAGTTTCTCATTATAATATTTACAGACCCGCCCCCCCGTCAGTCTGGCAGAAATGGGTATAGTGTCCTCGGGGTAAAATCTACTTTAATTTGATAATATTGACGATTAACTTGCTGTTTAATTTCCTGTCTTTGCCTCTGAATGCTGCTTTAAGAACTCGAGCTTGTTGTCTGCTAACATCTGAATTACTCAACCACTTTTCTGCGAACGCTTCGTTTATTCGTTGCACTTTCAGCCTCCATATGTGTTCACATACCTCATTTAAAACATTTCAAGTGTTTTATTTTGTTCCTGTTTCCACACAGACCTCATTACCTCAGTTAGACGTTCAGCGTTGATATTTGACTACATTTATGTGTATTTTTGTATTTGTTTCATTTTGGATGCGTCTCAGTGTTTTTTTTTTTTTTATATATAAACGCTGTCGGGTTAAAATAACACAGAACTGCAAACGCACAAACAAACTTCTCAGGTTTAAAGATGGATTCCTTTAAGATTATATATTTTGTAAATAAAAAATATCGTCTTAAATAACAATTTTTCACATGAGTATGGAAGCCCAGACATGCCAAGACAAGGAAAACTGACAAAAAAATTAGGAACAATAAAAAAACTCTTTGGACTTTTGGGATGTTTGGTCAGTCCATTATGCCTTGAAATATGGAAGCTCAGACATGCCCAGACAAGGAAAACTGATGGAAAAAGTTAGGAATAAAGTAAAAGTGCTCACGTTAGAAAATAATGTGGAAGTTTGAGCCAAACTTTAACAGGAAGCAATAATTAAGATACAAACTCAAATTTTGTCTTACAATCTTATATTTTTAACTTTCACTTTTCATGAGTAATCTTACTCTTTTGGGCTTCCATACTGAACTGTAAACAGCTGGCTGATGATAGAATGCTAATGGCTAACATTAGCTGAAAGGTGAATATGGGTTTTGTCCTGACAGCAGTTAACTACTCGATGCTCCTCCTGCTCTTCTTTACCAAGTCATAAAGGAAAGAAACGTTTCTGGTCGACGAAAAAACATCAAAAAGGGAAAATTATGACGAGAAATTTGTTCTTGAGACTAAAATCAAACCAAACACTTTCAAAATTCTGTCAGAAACACTCGGTTCTTAAAGATTAACTAAATGTTGTTTCTAATTTATAAAAAATTAATACCAATATAAATTTATTTAACCATTGTATACGGAAGCCACAAGAGGACATCATATAGGATGATTTTTGATATATTATCAGTTCTTTGTGTCGTCAACATAAAAATAGGTTTTCTCGTAATTAAAACTTCTTATAATTACTCGACGATCTCGTGGTTGCCAAGAGCTTCTAGATGTAAGATTTCTGATCTGTTGATTCTGATATATTTAATATAATTACGAGAGAAAATCTCATAATTAAACATTTTTATTGTAATTATGAGATTTTTCTGAGATTGTTTCTTGTCATTTAAGAAATATTAAATTATGTGATATGAATACATTTTCTCATAACTGACAATAATAATTTTAATATGTTTAATACATTTGATCTCATATGAGAAAAGACATTTTCTCTTCACAAATATTTTCTCATATTTTTTAAAACTTAACATAATTATGTGATCTAAAGTGACGCTAAAGACATAATGAGAAATTATTTTTGTAAAAGCAATATTGTAATTACACGATCGTAAGGAAGCCTGGAGAAGACGTGTTTTCTCGTAATTAACACCTAATATCTAATAATCAGTAGAAGATCTCATAATTACAACTTTATCTCAGAATTATTAGTTTTTTTCTTGTCATTTAAGAGATATAAAGTCATAATTATAGAATACGGATATAAAAAATTTTTTTAATGTGATATATTAAGTTTTAATTATGTGATTCAGATCTTGTGATTATGAGAATTTGTATTTAAACGCTAAAATCATGAGATTAATTATTTTTATTATTATTATAAAGTAATAATAATAATAATATTTCCCACCAGATACATTTCTGTCCTAACGTTGTTATTGAAGGACGAGGTTCGAGGCGTCGGTTCCTAACGCAGCAGACAAGATTTTATTGGAGCACTGAGACGCATTCATGTGTACATATCAGAGAAAACATCTTGACTCCTGTTGTTATTTTATTGTTTGTTTGGTGGTTTTCTGAAAAGTGGTTGTGTTTTTCCCATGTGGAGAGAAGAGACTGTTATTTCAGTTCAGCCCGGTTGTTGAACCGAAGGAGTGAAAAGAGCGAAAGAAAGGGAACGAACTCTGCAGTCGAAGCTAAAAGGTTTTGGCGTTAAAAGTTTCGCTCTGAGCCCAGAAGGAGATTGACCTGTGACGAGAACGACCCTGAAGGGTTCCTCTGGGAAACCCTTCAGGGTCGGTTTGTATGAGTAAAGCTGGAGTTTGTGAAGCTCCAGGCGGGGTTCCTCAGGGAACGACCCGAGGGCCTCGTATTGTTGGGCCTGAGGGGATGAAAGGGATGTTTCATTGTCTGTAAGCAGAATGTATGTTTGTAAGGACGCAGGGAAACTAAAAGTGCATCCTGGACAGTTTTTATTTGGTTTTAAATCTGTTTCCACTTCCTGTTTTGAGCTCAACGGACGGACTCGCTCTTGTTTTTGTCAAAGAAAGTTCGTCTCAGTGTTTGGATTTGATGCAATACTTTTGATAACAATGTGCCCTTTTTTTGTAATTCAGCAATCTAATTAAAACCAAATCTAAAAGAGTTTCCTGTTTTAATAATGACAGTTTTAAAGAAGCGACGCCGAGAGTCGGGACCTTCTCGCCGTCGGTCAGAATCGATTTGTGACCAACGTCCGTTCTGAGTGAATTATTGCCAACATCTGAAGCAGTGAGTAGATTCACTGTGTGGCTGTTTCGTGCCCCGTGTTGATCACAGCAGCACCGTCTGAATGTCGTTTACAGTGACAGCTGTCTGCCATGATGATACGATATGTGCTGATGAAGGCGATGGTGATGGTGTTTCTTTTTGTTTTTTATTACCTGTTTTAGTCTTTGAGACCGGGTACTTTTTAGTGTTAAAATTAAAACAAAACCAATAAATGTTCACAACTACCAGCCGAGTCTGAAGAGTCTCATTTACTGTCTGATTTTATTGTTCATCCATCACAAACACAATATAACTGCAGCAGTGATTGTATGTTACAGTGGTTTTATTCTGTGTTATAATATTAATAATCTATATATATTACTGTATGAGGGTTAGTGAAACTAAAGCACAATAATCAAACATTAAGTCTGAATAAAAGAATGAAAGGAGGATCTACGGTGGCTGTGAAACGCTCGAAAAACATCCTAATGAGTGTAAATAAGACGTCAGTTTTACCTGAAGTGTGAATGCAGCCAAATAATTCCTCTAAATCTTCCATTAATAATGTTTCTCATTTTAACATTTATTATTTATTCTATAAATAAAAAGTCTTAATCATCAGGTATCATCAGGGACACAAAAGATTTTACTCTCAACCATCTTTCAAACTTTATTGTACTTATTATCATCAGGACCACATTGGACCAGGTCCAGATCAGAAACCACTATAGATACACTTATTCTGTTTTTAAAAAGACAACAAAAGTCGATTTTACTGTTTCAGGGTTTCAGGATCACGACGAGGACCCCTGGTGGACGAGAAGAGAAGAGCAGCGTCTGAAATAAATAGTTTGTTAATTAAATGATTCTCAATTAAATGTTGATAATTTTGACAAAATATGGATTTGAAATTTCATAAATTGTCTTCAGTTAATTCGCAGACTCAAACGTTTATTTATAAAGAATTTATAATGTGTTCATTGTTTTACTGAAATAAAAATAATTACCTGTTAAACACATTTATCAGTTTTCATTTATTAAATGTTTAATGTGTTTTCAAGATCAATTAAACGTCTCTTTAAAGTTCTGCTTTACTGTTTAACAAACTGAGGAGATTCAGAAACTGCAGGAAAATTATCAGGAAGCTTCATTACAGTTTTCATCGAGTTTAAAGATAAAATGAACAAAATGTGACTGTACAGGTGAGGAAGGACTGTACAGGTGAGGAAGGGCTATACAGGTGAGGAAGGACTCAGGAGGTTGAACAGTGTTTTCTGTTTGAAAGAAGAATCAGAAGAATAAATTAAACAACTGGACAATATATGACGATTTAAAATTAACTTTATTTACTTTAATTTGATGAAAAAGAAGAAACAGAGACGGAAAATGTATTTAATCCAAATAAAATCTGTTTGTTTGAATAAAGTTTTCATGAATGAAGTTACACTGGTTCCTGTATGGAAGCTCATTTCTGCCAATGTGAGGGGACAAAAATGATTCTGTACTTGATTATAATGAGAAAGTCTTTTTTGTCCTGTCACATTGGCAGAAATTATCTTCCATAGCTCTGGACCTGGACCTGGACCTGGACCTGGACCTGGCCAAATCTGAACCTGTGGAAGCTCATTAATGCCAATATGATGTAAAATATCTTTATAATGAGAAACTTTCTTAAAGTCATTATTTTACTCTTTTTAATCAGTTAGTCTTTATTATGTTGTTATATTGGCAGAAATGAGCTTCCATAGATCAAATTGGGGAGATTTAACAACTGATCCTGTAGAAACTTTATAATAAATAAACATATAAAGTTATTTATATTCACTATAACACCTTTATTTAAACAAAACGAATATTAAAATATATTAATTTGACATAATTAGTTATTAACAAGCTTAATTGATCTGTTGTGACGTCAGTGACCCGGATCAGCGAGCGCGAGGTGACGGTGATTCCGAGCGCGCGCCCGCCCCGTTCGGGTTCTGCGCGCGACACTCACAACTATACCCACCTACTACCGTTGCCGTAGTTACCTTCATACCCGCCCGCCCGTGCACGAGCGGCCAGTGGGCAGGCAGGAGGGAGGGAAGGAGGGAGGGAAGGAGGGAGGGAGTT
>NW_023339696.1:21856199-21887462 GCF_004916995.1 Morone saxatilis | reverse complement strand
AAAATGTTTTTCCCGGGAAAAAATTAAAAAATCTTTTTTTGCTGGGGTTTTTTTTTTTTTTTAAAAAAGTTTGTCCCCCCTAATAAGGGAACAAACCACGGCCCCTTTTTTTTTTTTAGGGGGGTTTTTCGGTTTTTTTTTTTTTCTTCTTTGCCTCGGCAGGTGCGGGAATATTTTAGCAACTCTGGGCGTGCTAAAATAACCAAACGAGAAGACCATCCGGCGAGGCGGACCCGTTCGGTCTGCCGCAGTGCGGGAAAGAGCTTCGTACCGCCTCGGCCACCTGAGGCCACCAGCAGATCCACACGGGGAGCGGCCGTACGCTTGCCAGCACTGCGGGAAGTCTTCAGCCAGTCGGGTCACCTCAAATGCGCACGAGCAGATCCACAACGGGAGCGAGCGGACACGCGAGCACAGCAGCCACGCAGTCAGCAGCAGCAGCCAGAGCACCGGTGACAGTAGCTAAGAACAGACCTGCAACACTTTAACCTCTCGAAAACAAAGTATTTATTCCTCTTTTTTATATAATATATATATAAATTGTTTCCTTATTAGTTTTTCTTACATTTCATTACCTTTTGCTCTTTTGCATCGTATTATTGTGGGCAGGTGGTCCGACTGATTTGCCTTATGCAAGGGTTCTGTGGTGTGTTTGTGTACTGGTGGTGCGTTCTTGATGGGCTGTAATAATCTTTGGACTGGCCTGACTGTATGAGTGTAGAGTCTGGTCCAGTGCCGGTACTTTGTTGTTGGAGTTAACTTACTGACACAAAGCACAAATACTGCTTCTGTTCTTTATTATCTGAATCCGACCAGCAGCTTCTGAAGAACAGGACCCGCTCCACTGACCGCGTTATCTGCGTGTTTCCTACAGATTCATTCTGTTCTGTTTCCTCGGTTACGCTGTTTGTGTTTGTGTCGCGGTCAGCAGTTGCTAATTGACCCTTCATAAGCCCCGCCCCCTTTTGCTCTGCGCTCCAATCACAGTCGAGCCAGCCTCGTCCAGCTTCCTCCTGTCCTGTACGTAGATAAACTAATAAACTATATGCTAAAATAATCTGTTGGAAAGACAAACACATTTTGAAGATGGTTAAAAGAAGAAATAAATATTTATCTTAATATTAGTGAAACGTAACGAGCCGTCGCACATCAGTCTAACTTCAGATGTCTGTAAATCTTTTATCTCTGATGCGTCGAAGTGCAGGAGAGGAGGAAGTCGACGAGGCTAGCTCGACTGTGATTGGAGCGCAGAGCGCGAAGGGGGCGGGGCTGAAGAAGGGTCCGTTACAGTCCGACTGATTGTTGAGTTTCAGTTTTATTTGTGAATCAATAAATCGTAACAGATTAACTCAGGACACTTTTTAAACAGAAACTCTTTAACATTTATTTTAATTCAGAAACATTTTGATTTTATAGTTTAAATAAAATATCAGCTGATACAAACGTAAATAATCAATCTTGATATTGATCATTTCCACTCTGACTAGTTTTCTTCTCAAACACCGACTCGTCTGCTGATCGATCGCATTGATCACCTCTGACAGTAACACGCCGACAAACCACCAACAGATCAATTTAACTACAGCTCCGTAAATCATTCTGTTATTGATTCTGTATCAGATCGATCTGTTTACATGTCTGATGATAATATTCCACTAATGTTCCTGTTTACACGCAGCTGTACGTTCTCTGATTCAGGTAACCCTCAACAACAACAACAACAACAACAACAACAACAACAACAACGATGATAGTCCCATCGGTGGGAAGGCAGCATTA
Source organism: Morone saxatilis (assembly GCF_004916995.1). Classification (NCBI taxonomy): domain Eukaryota; kingdom Metazoa; phylum Chordata; class Actinopteri; family Moronidae; genus Morone; species Morone saxatilis. Next base: position 21,885,683 of record NW_023339696.1, on the reverse strand, counting down.
TATTTTCACTCGTATCTTCAAACCTGCTGATATCAGGACTTTATAAAGTTTACCAGTCGCTGTGTTTCTGCGTCCTCACAAACAAACAAACAAACAAACAGTCGGCTGGTTGTTTACTGACTGTAAACAGAATGAGGCCTCGTTAGAGATATCCAATCAGAATAAAGTGTTTAGTCTGATCACTTGTGGAATCTTATGTTCGTACTAATATTGATTATTGATAAAGATTATTTACTTTGACAAATAAAACTTGATATCAGTAAGATCAGCTCGTTAACAGCTCAGACTCCGACTGCACGACAAAGTCCGCTAACTCGCTCTGAATGAAACGTGGTTTGTTGTAAAGGCGACAGTAACAGTCGGTGTGCACGTGCTCAGTAGGGACGTTCTGTTCGTCCTGGTCGGAGTCGCAGTGGATCAACTTCCTGTCGTCAGACTGCTGGAAATAAAGCTTTAATTCACTCAGATATAAAAACACTGTACAGCTGCACTCGTTCTTCAGAGGCAGAACCATCAATTAGCAAAATAAAATGACCAAAATCAGCCAAAAGAACATCCAGTGATGGACTGGACCCCCGAAACCTGCTGGACTCAATAAAACCCGACGTTCTCCTCCAAACAGCGAACGTTTGAACTTTAAACGTTTGGTTTTGTTGCATTAAATCCGACCCTACAGAGCGACGCCGGCGTCAAACACGATGCTTCTGGGAAACACCTGTTTACTCTAACTTCACTTTAAGATCAGAAACCAGCTCGGCCTTCAGACCCAGTTGGTGAACCGGGTCCTGGTTCGGATCCTCAGTACGTGACCGCAGTACTTCTGCCAACCGCGAGTCCTCATCGAGCACTCGCTGCCAGTTTACTCGTATTCTGCGTACAGGTGTGGCTGCTCGCAGGCGTACACGCTGTTACTGTATTAAGAATCTGATGCTATAATTTTGATATTTCTTATTGACCAGTATTGATTATCGATCAGGACTCGCCGCAGTGATCTTTTTTTGTTGTTGACGATAATCTGCTGACGACATTCCTTACAATCATTCCAGTATTTCCTGAACTCAGTTTTCAGTCTGGTTGGGATCCGACAGGACCAAAACTCATCAGCACAACGGAGCCCAACAGCGTCCAGATCGTTCACTGTGTACAAATCTTCTATTGATTATGTCATTCCTAAAAAATCTGAAAATACAAAAAAAAAAAAAACAAAAAACAGCCCGCAAAAAAGACCAAAGTTGTTTGCAGCATCTTGTACTGGGAAAAGACTTATTAAAGAAAACTACATGACACATCGCTCTGTTTGCTTCTTTTGGGTGTTTGAGTGTTTGATTCCAGACTGAAGCAGTGGGGTCTCTCAACCTGAGGAACGGGACCCAATTCATGGTCGGGGGCCAACTGTGGCCCTCTTTTTTTAAGGTTCTAAGAAGACTTATAAAATACAGCTGACAGAGCTTCAGTCTCTGATCAGTTATTGAGTTCACTGTTTGTGTTCACTGATCATTAAAAGATAAAGATGTGAGGCAGAAGTGAAGCTTTTATTGTTTGTTTTGAGGTTTTTGATAAAGTCAAAACGGGAGAGTCTGTCTGGTTAAACTGCGTACTTACACCTTAATGGTGTGGCGCTCCCGCTGCTCTCAGCACTCCAGCTTAAACCTCCGGGTCCGTTCATTCACTGTCCTTTAGTTTCCAATTACTAAACAATTAATGGTTTAAATGAGCAGCGTGTTCTTCAGGGGAAACGCATTGATAATAAATTATAACAGCAATAAATTACTGTAAGTGTGACAGATAATTACTTTTTATTACAGTTCTATAACCTTTCTAATACTCACATTAAAATAATAATCCAATAATAACAGCACTCTGCTGTAAATGTATATTTGTATTATTAGCAGAGTTCACCTGTATTTATAGCGTCATTGCGTTGTTGGGTTTACAGTGTAAATATCTTTAAACATTAAAAAAAAGACAAGAAATACACAAGATTTTATGGATTTATGGTAAATGTAAATGGACCTGTACTTGTATAGCGCCTTTCTAGTCTCCGAGCACTCCAAAGCGCTTTTACACTTACGTGACACAGTTCACCCTTCACACACAAGTTCACACAGCGATGGCAAACTCCATCGAACAGAAACTTTAACTGCATTTTCATACACATTCACACATTCACACATTTATGTGGAATTAAAGCTAAAGACTGAATTTTAATTATAGAAAATTACTGTGTTTTCACGAGTCAGTTATTATTATTAGTTTTTTTTAGTGTTTATGCAGCTTTTCCCTCAGAAACATTCAGACACGCTCTGTTGACTTTAGCAGACTTTTATTTGTAGAAGCATCAGAAAGAAGGTTCTTTAAAGTCGACTCAGACCTTTGAGGATGCTTGTTTCCCCTCACAGACCCACAACCTTTAGGGCGACTGTGGTCAGAACGACAGCAGAAAGTAAAGATAATGAAGCCGGACGCAGAACAGAAACTCTCGTTCCCGATCTCTCGTTCAGCGCGCAGGAAAGGTTGAGGTTTGACTCCTCCTCCGGGGGTCGGACAGACGTGTGGTTGCGCTCAAATGGTCTCCTCGATGACCTTCGTGATGACTTTGGTAGTGGTGGTGGTGGTGGTGGAGGACGAGGAAGAGGACAGGTCTGAAGAGGATTTGACTGAAGATCTGAGAAAGACACGGAACAGGAAGTTAAAGCAAAAACACTACGAATTCTGCTTTTTATGGTTGTTAGCAGTGTTAAAAATGTAATCTGATTACAGTTACTAGTTACCTGTTGTAGTCAGTAACATAAAGTATCACAATATTATAGTTTTCTTCTTAGTAAATATAACATTTATGTATTTTTTGAAAATGTTTGAGTCATGAATCTGATAGTTTGAAAATGAAAATGCTGGATTTGTAAATATTAAATTATAAAATTTTTTTAAAAAGAAGAAAAGTACATTTAAAAAATGTTTATTTCAAAACTTACTTTGATTTTGACCTAAAATGCTAATGTTAATGGTTCACAGATGAAGTAAAATAAATGGAATTTAGAGATTATTATATAAAATAATTTCAATCAGACTTTGAAAATGGATTACCAGAAATGTTTTCCTCACTTGCCTCTCGGAGCTTCCGTACAGTTAGAAAAGCTTCAACCTGAAGTTATAATTTCCACTTTGTGTCTGAGAGCGTGTTAAAACAGTGACGTCTCACTCTGACGTGGTTTCAATCCGACTCTCTGCTCTTACCCGACTCCCTCTCCGTCCAGCAGCCTCCTGTACTCGGCGATCTCCATCTCCAGCCGGGTCTTGATGTCCAGCAGCATCTGGTACTCCTGTCCCTGCCGCTCCAGGTCGGCCCTCAGCTGCACCAGCTGCTCCTCCATGCCGCTCACCTGCATCTGGTACCCGCTCAACTGCATCCCGTAGCGGCTCTGGATGTCGGCCAGCGAGGCTTCAAGAGACATTTTCTGCAGGGAGGCAACAATAATAAACAACAACACATCAGGAGGCGTCCAGATAAACACAAGTACAGAATAAGTGCAGTAAAAACTAGATAACTAGCTAGCTAACGATTGATTGCCTGTGTTGTATCTCAGCCTCTCTGTGGTTTGGTTTTCCGATAGCCGGTCTCCTCCGATGAAAACTGCTGTTTTAATCCATTACGTCGGTGAATAGGATTTATTTTCCACCAAACCGAAGGTTGGTGATTGTTGGAAACACTTAACATAGGACGGCTTAAAATGAGTTTTATTTTGTCTTTTCTGCTCCAACTTTGGTTACGTTTAAAGATCTACAACCTAGGAGAGTTGAGCACGCCTGAGGTCGCTGTGGCCGTCTATAACAGCCGATCGACCTGTGGGCCACTTGGGTCGATCACGGCTGTAGCTAGTGGTATTCTGTTAATCATCGGAGACGATACGTGTAGTAAGAAATTGTTGTCAGTGAGAGCAGTCGACCCTCACCCGAGTGCGGTACTCGGTGAACTAGCTCTTGTCCCCAGGGATGAAGCGACGTCGTGTCTCCCACGTGGTGTGTTACCGGGTGTCCTGTTCGACGTGGGGGTTAGCGTGTCATTCCGCCGGCCGGGCGCTGGGCGTGTCGCCCCGAGCCCGGTCCGGCGTATTGGAGTGATTCTCGAGCTTGAGAGAGAAGGTGGGAGCTACGGAAAGAAGCAGCGCTCAACAAGAACGGTCAAGAAACGTGCATGTGGTGGTAGTGGGCGTCGTGGCCAAAATGGTGTTGTGTCCCCCCACCTTGGTCTGGTACCAGCTCTCCAGCTCTCTGCGGCTCTTGGCGGCGACGGCCTCGTAGTGTTCTCTGATCTCCTCCATGACCTTGGTGAGGTCGTCCTGAGGAGCAGCGTCCACCTCCACGTTCACCTGACCGGTCATCTGAGTTCTCATGGACAGCAGGTCCTGCAGGAGGAGGGAGGGCGGAGGACAGTTAGGTTTGACATTTTCTAAGTCCCGCCCCTTTTTGCTCTGTGCTCCAATCACAGTCGAGCTAGCCTCAGTCAACTTCCTGCTTACCTGTACTCAGATATGCTATATGCTAAGCTAATCAAAAGACAACCACATATTGAAGATGGTTTAAGGATAAAAGAGTCACATTCTTTAGATAATCGTCGGTACCTCCTCGTGGTTCTTCTTCATGGACACCAGCTCCTCCGACAGGCAGTCGATCTGCATGCTCAAGTCGGTTTTGGCCACGCCCAATTCTCCCAGCAGCATCTTCAGCCCGGAGATGTCGGCCTCCACCGACTGACGCATCGACAGCTCGTTCTCGAACCTGCACACAGTTTGTTACGATGTCGAGGGTCAGTAAGAGTCTGACCCTGCAGAGCCTGTCGACATTTATTAGCCTCCATAGAAACATCTGTACCCAAATGATATCAATAATTATATTAAATTTATATCACTGAAGTGTTTAAAACAAACTGAATAAACAGTAAATAAATAAAATAATTATTCAGAACAGAATCAAATTTAAGGTTTATAGAAAAAAGTGTTTTAAGTAAATTTAGTTTGTTTTATTTTTTATTTCTTAAAATGTTTCTTGAACTATAAAATCTTTTTTTCTCAGCTTTAAACATTTTTAATATTTTTTTCTTTTCTAATCATGTTATTTTTCTAATTAATCAATTTAATTTAAATTGTTGCAGTTGAATAATAATAAATCCTCCTGTTGTTTCCTTCAGCAGCCAGCAGAGGGCGTCCTGCTGCTGCTGATAACTGCTGATCAATCATTGTGCTGTTATTGATTATTGAAGTGTCTACAGCTTAAAGGGGAGTAATATTAAAAAAAGGTAAAGAAACAAACAAAGAAAAACAAACAAACAAACAAACAAACAAAGGTAAACAAAGAGTTACTGACTTCATTCTGAAGTCGTCCTGAGCCAGCTTTGCATTGTCGATGCTCAGCATGACGGTACCTTTGGTGATGATGGCGTCCTGGATCTGTAAACAAACAAACAACAAACAAAAAACAATGATGATGATGTCCGAGGACGGAGGAACGATCAGTTTATCGTTCGATCAATAACTAAATCTTCTGTCACATGACCAAAATCACTTCCTGTTGACCAAATAATGCTGTTTCTTTGCTGTCCACCATTTTATTTGTCTCATATAAACAGATTCATAAACATGTAAACACACAGAAAGTATGTTTGTGTCTCAGATAGATATAGAAACATTATTGTATTTGCGAACATATTAAAGTATAATAATTATATATAATATAATATATAATATAATAAAATATATAATAAGATTGTAAAGTAAAAATACATAAAAATAAAACACAAATACAGATAATAAATGGAAAATTAAAAATTAAAACATTGTATGAAGATAAAAGTAAGAAATATGTTTATGGATTTTATTTGTGTCTCCTGCAGCCAATCAGATTTCAGGTCATCATTTCACACCCACAGGAATCCGACCAATCACAGCGCGTCGTTTTATGACCCTAAAAACCTACCTGGATCACTTACACCTGGATCAGGTGTGGTCCACATCCATTCGATCACTGAGTTTATATGGAAGACGAGAGCTGCCAAAGTTGCAATATTTTTTTTGTCTAAAAAACCTTTTGATGTATTTTTGTCGATTTTGTCGAGTATTGATTAATCATCAATCATCATTGATTAATCAGTTGATTATTTTTTTATTTTATTTTTAAAAAAACACTCAAGGTCCACTTACTAGCTTTTTCCAGAGCTTTCAACTGATTGTTTTCAATTTGCAATGACATGAAACAGAAAAGCAGCAGATTCTTTTGGTGTTTTTTCTTCACTGGACGACTTTAAACTATTCATCTATTATCAGATTGTTGCTGAGTTTTTGGGCATGGCAGCCTCACCTGGATCACTTACACACAGGTGTGGTTGACCTATTTTTACACAGACATCCATCTGATCCCCGGGAGCCCTGATTCACGGCTCACTGCCTCAAATTACAGAACTTTGGTCCCGAACGTTGAGCTGCTTATGGAAGCCAAAAACTGCCAATAATTAATCCTCAAGTTCATGAGTTAATTATCTTATTATCTCTTCCTTTTGCAACATATTTGTCCCGTTATTGCAAGAAGAAAAATAATTGATTGTAATTCCGGCCACTTTTTAATGGTGTTTACTTACTGGTTCGATTTTGACTCGACTTTATTTGTTGTTTTTTTGTTAAGTTTGTGATTTTCTCTCACTTTGTTTTTTACGGAAGTTGAGAGTTGCCAAGATCAAAAGTAAATATTAGTTATATAGTTATAGTTTGAGAAAAATATTTATTAAATTTATTGAAATTCTGGCCACTTTTATTTTTCCTGTTTTTTTACTGATTCATTTAGATTTTGTATTTTCTTACTGGATTTTTTTTGTTGAGCTTTTTCTTATTTAACTTCTTTTCATTTTTACGGAAGCTGAGAGCTGCCGTGATCACAAATTAATTTTTGATTAACTTTTTAACTTTTGATTTTTGATTACTTTTATTCTGTGGTCACATTCTGAAAGGATGGACCAGAGCTAACCAACACCATTTCCCATGCTGCCCCTCTTCCTCACCTTGCCGTGCAGTTCTGTGATGGTGGCAAAGAAGGCGCTGTAGTCTCTGGTGCTGGGTCCGACCTTGCTCTCCACAAACCCCCTGATCTTCAGCTCCAGCTCACCATTGGCCTTCTCCAGTGCGGCCACCTTGGCCAGGTAGGTGGCCAGGCGGTCGTTCAGGTTCTGCATGGCGAACTTCTCGTTGCCGACGACACTGTCGTCCACCAACGCTCCTCCGCCGAAGCCTGCACCGCCACCGAACCCTGCACCACCACCGAAGCCTCCACCTGAACCAAACCCTGCACCTCCACCAGCTCCACCACCGAAGCCGTAGCCGCCACCACCACTGGCAGAGAAGCTCCTGCTGGCCTGGGAGACCCTAACGCCGCCGCCTCCTGCTCCTCCTGCCATGCTGTAGGAGCTCATGCCGCCATAGGATGCTCGCCCCAGGCCAATGCTGCCGCTCCCGCCGCCGCCCATCATGGAGCTCCGAGAGGAGTACATAACAGAAGTCATGGTGCTGATGAGGAGGAGTCTGTTTGTCTGTCTGCTCCGGTGGAGGGAGGAGAGGAGAGAAGTGAGGAGAGACGATCAGTTTCCTCCTTTTAAAGGTGCTCAGGTGGGCAGAGCTGCAGGTGAAGGGTGTGGTGGACCGGACACACCCCCCCCACATGAGGAATGAAACTGTGCTGAGGAGGATTTTGAAGTACTTGTACTTGACTGAAGTATTTTAATGCAGCTTTATACTTCTGCAGGACATTCAGAGGGAAATATTGTACTTTTACTGCAGTTGTTTCAGAAATATTGTAAGAATCTGATCCGTCTCATCTGTTTCGATAGACGACTGTGATGTTTGTACCGACTCTGCTGCTGCTCGGCTCAGATTTCACTGTCAGTGAAAAGAGTTTATACCTGAAACTCAACTCAGACCTAAAGGAGCTTTTGTTTGGTTTCAGTTGATAGTTTTAAATCTCATTTGAAGATTCATTTTTACAGTTTGACCTTTTTTAGGGACCGAGCCAGTGACCGCTGGTGGTCCCTATTGTATTTATATTGTATATTGTATTGTAACATTCAGGAAGATGTCAGAATAATCAGCAACTTCTGCGTTGTTTCGTTACGTTGCATTACTTTATGTTGCTTTACATTGTGCAACTTAACGTTGCTTTTCATACCTTTACGTTGCGTTGCGGTACTTTAGGTTATGTTACTTTACGTTGCATAAATTTGCATTGCAATACTTTATGTTGCAATACTTTACTTTATGTTATGTTACCTTGTGTTACTTTGTTCATTGCATTACTTGATGTTGCTTTGCATTGCTTAACTTTGCGTTACATTGCGTTACTTTATGTATGTGTTGATTGGTGCAGACGGTTTTATTTCATAAAATTTGAGGAAAAAACTGGTTTTATTAAGACTTCATTTCAGTACTTTTTTCACTTAAGATTTATTGATAACCTTTCTGCTGAGGTTGTACAGATTTTAGGGATATAAATAATTTCAAGATACTCCAAGAAATGCAGAAGCAGAAATACCAATGTAGGCACTGGAGGACCCTTTCTGCAGAGTTCAGAGGGTTAACTGAAGTAAAGCAGAAATATGATGGTGTACAAATACTTCATTAATACAATACTTAACTACCAAAACTAAAAGTACTCATGCATTACATATATTATATTATTGGATTATAATTATTAATGCATTCATGTGCTTTAATATTGCAGCTGGTGAATGTTTTTATTACTTAGTCTGCTCATACTTTAATATATAATCATCTTTTTTTAGTTGATATTTTGTTTTAATAATCTGAATCTGTAAAGTAAGTCAAACTGTAAAATAAAAGTAGTTTGCAGTATAAAGTACTTCTCCCCCTCCCCTCTAACACTTCGTTCCTGCTGGCATTGCAGTTTTCAGAGCTGACAGATAGGCCCCCTGGCACCGAGTGCTCACCTGTCTGACAGCGTCCTACCTCAGGTGCGCTGTGGGAAAACGCCCCCAGCTGACAGAGTCAGTTTGTTGTGTCGTCATGGTGACCCATGGTATGTGTGCTTTAGTGTTAACCATTTGAACCCTCGGTTTATGCTCCCTTTATTAATAGTACAGTGACCTGCAGTTACTGTCAGAATAAACTGTTCCGTACATGCAGAGACTCCTTTAAGTAAACAGTCGTGCAAAAAAACTAAGAACATTTACTTGAGTACTTTTGAGGTACTTTTTTATGCTCAAATCCACTACACTTCAGAGGCAAATATTACTTATTACTGCACTACAGAAAATAAAAAAGCTTCAGACTCACATGTGGAAGCTGTAAGTTACTCTCTATAACTGCATTTGAGATCATTTTGAGATCATTTTTTGGAGGGAGTTGGGGGGAGCTGTGAGGAGGAAGGGCCCTGCAGATGTAATGAACACTGTTATATCATCACTTGCTCGAACCCACCTTAAATATTTGGGCCGCAGCCAAAAAGAAAAAACAGAGAGCTGCTCTGCCACCCCTCTTTCCATATATCAACAGTGACAACCTGTCAGCATCTTAAACCGCCGTTAGACAGCTGACAGCAGGAGCCTCTCTGTAATTAAACTCATCATTTCACATTCAACAATCAAAGTCTAATTGATTCATTCATGGTTGCAGCTGTAAAAATGTTGGGTACTTTTCTTTACAACAATGTAGTGAAACTACAATATTTCCCTCTGACGTGTAGTTTAGTATAAGTAGAAAGTTGCATTAAATGTAAATTAAGTGTAATTGTGTCAAATCTTCTGTGTCTAATTTTTTGTCTAAAAAGAAAAAGTAATCTGGTTTTGATAGCATCTGTCTGTGTCTTAATAACATCTTCCAGCTGATACTGAGCTGGATTTAACCAGTAACAACAATGGTTGCATAATTTATCCCAGCAGCAAGACCAGATTTTGTCCTTATTTTAAGAATAACGAGCACTGGCACCAAAACCTTCTTCAGTCTTAAGAGAAAGTTCGTCTTGGTCTCAGTGTTGGAAATGAAGCAGCTGTTTGTTTTTCATTGTTTTAATAAAAAAAATTTTGGTACCTTCATTTTAACACAAAGTCACAGATTTTTACTCAATGGGTTTTCTTAATTTTCCCAGACTCTGCAGTTAATTGATGGCATTTGGTCAGCTGCCCATAAAGTATCAAGGTTTCGGATCCCGCCCTTGATCCTGCATTTAGTCAATAAGAGGGTCCCGAATAGAACCCCTGGGAGGACGCACAAAAGAGGAGTCTTTAATGATTATCTTTCTGTCATCAAAACGTAAAAGCCACATGAACTCTGAATAAAGCTATGTATGTTGGATGTGGAACTGTAAGCATTTTCAAAACACTGAGGAATCGTGGGGGATGTAGTAAGAGCGTTACTCTCATCTGAATTTGATCAAAACCAGATCAAAGTGTAAAGATGCAGGGATGGAAGCAGTGTGTTTTTGCTCTATAATTAGCTGTAAATATTAGCATGCTTGGCAACTGCTTACTGCCAGTAGTGTTCTTACAAGCTTGATGTTTCTTCTAGCGATGACGAGTATGACACAGGTGTCCAAGGAATAAGGACTCAGATTGCATAATTATTTGTCGTTTATCACCCTTATGACCAGTATTTGACGCAAAATTGCTCTTCTTCAGTTTTTTAAAACTAACTAAACTATTTACAGATTTTTCATGCAGCAGTATATGGAACAATAATAATAATTACACCTACATTTTTTTTTAAAGTTCACATGGACAGTAACTTACAATTTTCACGTTATTTTACATTGGACATGTAAATTTACAGACTAGAAAAAATCTGGAAAATAAATCTGGAAAACTCTGTAAACTTGCAGATATTTTTTACAGTGTAGATTCTGGATGCTATCAGAGTTTAAGCTAACGTTTGTGCTTCTGTGATTGTATTGGATTTATGGGAGTTTATACTCAACATTTCCACACGCTGCAGAACAAGTCTGATTGTAGCTTCAGGGCTAATGTGTTACCCTGCAATTAGTGCATATTTAAGATATTACAGAGTCCTCATTTTAAAACAAGCTTGAAACCATAAAAGTTCAGCCAGACATTGAGTTTTCACTCAACTTATGGAGACAAAACTGCAGAAAATAAGCAGAATAAAAAGCTCAGAGTCAGAGTGATCTGTGGGTTAAGGATCTGATTCGGGCCACTCTCGCCTGCAGTTAAAGTATGCGTGTTCAGGTTTAATAAATAACCCCTGTGTGTGTGAGCGTTAATCTGTTCACTGGCAGCACTGTGACTTCTGATCTGAGCAATGAAAAGATCTGATTGATGGGCAGCGATCTGCTGTCACATGTACCAGCTTCCACCCTGCAGCCAGCGCAGCACTGATCCCTGAGTGATGGGAGTGAAATGTGAGTTCATGTGTCTCTACACGTACGAGTGCAGGTACATTCCTGTTTTATTATTTATATATGGACTTTTATACCTGCAGGTAGATGCTGCTGGCTAACTCTGCTCCGGGTTTAAATTGATTAAAAGAAAAGTTTCAGTGATGTTCACAGGGGGAGTTTAAACACTGCTAGCTTTATCTAATGACTGCTAAAGCTCCTGTGCCTCCACTGTAAACACCGACCGGTGCTTTGCTCGAGGGCTCAGCAGAATCAGGTTGCATTACTCTTCAGGTTTTGCAGCTCGTTTCTCTCCACTGGTTTCTGGTGACTTTTCAACCTCCGAACTGTGACCACACCTCAGCTCTGAATGAAGCTTAAGCTGTATAAACCATCTGCCAATCAACTCTAACAATGAGTTCACTTTCCCTCCGAAATCTAAAGCAACACTGAGACTTTCCGCAGCTCTTAGAGATTGATTGATTGATTATGTAACTCAATCGTCCTGTAAACAGCCTGAATGTGGTCCAACCTGATGTTGTTATTTGCTCGAATTCACTGCACAATAACTTTCTCTTGTTCGGAGCCTCGTTCACCTGCTGGGAGACCCAGTGGAGATTCTCAATACGGCGCTGTTAATCTACAGTTCAGTCACACAGGGACCCCAGAGACCACATCAGAATCATAGGGGACAGACTAGTGCTGACCCAAAGCCACTGGATATGAAACCTGCAGGGCTGGAGGACATTTAGTGCAGCAGATTATTCATTTTAATTTTACATAGAACAATCTGAGAGCTGACTGTGCAGGCGCTCGTTATCTCAAGGAAAAGGTAGAAAAAAAGTAAAGTAAAAATAATCAATCTATAAAAGAATATGAAGAATCCAAACTGACAGTTGAATAATAACTGCTTCTGTAGCTGATCAGGAGTCCAGAGAGGATCATTAGTAGTGATCTGATGCTGAGCAGTGATTGGCTGATGTTGGCCGTATGGTGACCTCTCAGCAGTAACAGATGAATCTGACATTTACTGTTATTATTGATTGTCACCTCTCCACCGCCTCAGGCGGGGGCAGTCCTCCTCATGTTATATTACCCTGCTCATAAATCAGATGGCTTTCAGGGTCTGACGGCGAGCTGCTGAGGGCTGATTCCTCTCTGAGCTGCACGACTGTACTCACACTGCTGAGTGTTTTACAGCCAGATAACTGACAACAGAGGTCACATCAATCTGCTGCTGCAGAGAGGTCACCATACAGGTAACTGCCAGTCACTGCTCAGCATCAGATCACTCCTAATGATCCTCTCTGGACTCCTGATCCGCTACAGAACCACTTCCATCCAACGTCTTCTGATGTACCTGAAGAGTTCTCGATGTGTTTTGATGCCGATGAACGCTTAAGCTCATAAAACTTGTTTTTACTGTCGATGAAACTTCAGTTTGGATTCTTCGCAGCCAATTATTTCTGAGAAAAAGCAGTAAAATCACAGGTAATACCTGCAGGGTTGTAAAATGATTTATACATTTAATATGGAAGCTACGGAAGCCGAAAACGGACGAGGTTGTAGTTTTTATTTAAAGACATTTTTGTGAAAGTGGAGATATTCATATATATATTTATATTATTGTTGTACATTATTTTATTATTATAAATATTATTATATTAGATATTATGATTATTATATTATTATGTCGGTGAGGGGCCCTGGAGGTGCTGCAGATCGGTTGTATTCAGTCACATTATGGGATCAACTGACAGTTTCAACTTTGGGAATTAAAAGCAAACAGGGAGATTTGTCTCCTCCAGGCTTCCGTAGTCGCTCAGCTTCTCTCCTGTAGGGCAGAGATTATTTTATTAGCTCGTTATTGAGTTTCAGTCGGACTGAATTCACACAGAAACTGTTTCTCTGTCTGACTACATTCAGTCATCAACACAAACAACAAACATCTGTAAACAAAGTTCAGTCAACAAACAACAAACATCTGTAAACAAAGATCAGTCAACAAACAACAAACATCTGTAAACAAACAATTTACAGACAATTAAGAAACAAACACTGTTCAACACTTTAAATACACTGTGAAAGAAAAACAGTAAACTCATAAAGTTCTTTAAAACTTTTACTTTTATGTTTTTAAATAAACTAAAAAAAGTTTTGCCGACCTTTAAAAAAAAACTTGAATTTTAAAAAAAAAAAATTTTGATAGTAAAGAAAAATTCTGCATTTCAACAATTTTTCACATTTTTCATTATTTGCACTGTAAAAACTTCATGAAAGCGTCCCTTAAACGACTACCGTTTAGGAACAAGAGTCTGTGTTCGAGGAACGTTATCTGAGGAGGTTGTTTGGAGCCGCCTATGGGTCACTGCTGTTATAGCTCGAAGCTGTTTACACATATAAAACATAACAGGTTTCCAGGCTGGTGTAAATCCAGCTTCCTGTCAGTCAGTGCTGTAAAAACAGACAAGCTCATTTTAAATAGACCCACCCCCATTGATGTCACTCAGTCGAGTTTCAGTGATAATAAGGTTTGGGGTCCTTTACAGCACAGCTCTACTTATTAAAGTCCACCAGTGGACACTAAACACCTTCCATACTGAATTTAAGCTGCTCCTGGTCGACGCTACAGAGGATCTATAAGGGATCTTTTATACCTCATGCAATAAACTTAATGAACAATCTGCACGGCTGTTCACCTATAAAATGAGACTCTATAAGTGTTGCCTAGAAATATTCAGTTTCTTTGTTTCCGTGAGAAAATCCAATTGTGCGATCTGTCCTGAGACCTTCTAACAGCATTGAGGAGCCAAAGCAGGATGAGAGTTTTGTTTCTAATCCGTACAGAGACACTGAAGTGGGACGCCCAGAGGGGCCGACAGGGAACATCTCGCCTATAATGAAGGTGGGAAATGAAATCCCTCCTAATCCCGGGCATGAAGCAGCCTGCAACACTCACAGCGTTCTTAAAGCTTCAGTGGAGCTGCAACAAAATGCAAAATGCAAAATAGAAAAAGGTAAAAGTGTCAGAAAGAGGAGGAGTTAATGTCTGACGAGGACCAGCAGGGGGCAGCATCGCTCCACATCTGGGTTTGTCTTTCATGAGTCAGTTTTATTCTTCTAGAGGCCTGAAAACGATTTAATTCAATGAGTTACAACTTTATATTAAAAACTAATGAGTTAAATGATACATAAATATATAGAAAATAATATAAAAATAATTTTATACTTTAATGTGTTCACATATTTTATTGTTCAACGCAAAATGACTTTTAATACTATATAAATATAAATACTGTTATATAATGTGTATAAAATATTGTTTTTGTTGATTTTCAGCCATTTTCTACCAATATATAATCAAACAGTTGGACCAGCTGACGTTATCTCCATCAGTGTGTCAGTGTTAGAGAAAGATTTATCAACACAGTTTGTCTCCAAAAGGGGGCGACGTCTCTACAGTGCGGAGGTCACAAGTTAGTCACTAGTTTCCTAAATGATTCAACAATATTTCCCCAAATAAAGAAAAATGTTGAGAAAACCGAAATCAGAAATACTTTATTGATACGATCGGAAGGAAATAGATAAAAATATTCAATATATTATAATATTTCATCATTTTAAAGGCAACTGTCTTTAAATTCTTACGTTTTAAGTCAAACTAATAAAGAAAATTTACTTTACACTGAAAAAAACTGATCAGTTAATTTAACTATTTATTATATTGACAATTTTAGTAAAACTACCTTGATCAGGTAGCTTTAGTCATTTTAAGTGACACTGACTTCATTAAACTAGTATTAAATCAGAAATATTTTTGTTACAAATTAAAAAAAAAAGTTTGTGTTACTTTGTTTTCGTGTCTTCATTTTTGAGTTAAAATAACCTTAATAAATTATCTACTTTAGAAAACACACAAATCTTTAAATTTTAGAAACAAAAAACTTGCTGTTAGATTAATAATTTAATATTTTCAATTGCAAATAATTAAGTTTGTTTGTTTCTAAAACTCAAGTTTCTCTAAAGAATAGAAAGAAGCTGAGTTTCATCATCAGGATTTTAACAGTTTTTTCAGTAAAAAACACACAAACACAGATTTTATTTGGACTCTCGTTTTATTTATTTTTAACGTCGGATTCTCATCAGTGAACGATGATGACATCAGACGATGACAACGATTATGATGATGATGATTGGCTGTCGCCCCCGGCAACGGCTCAGCGGTACACAGCGGAGGAAGAGGAGGAGGAAGAGGACACAATCTTCCCGTCGACGACCTCCTCCACCACCGTCACCACACGCTTGGTGGTCGTGGATGACGAGGTGGATGTGCTGACGCTGTGGACCAATCAGAGAACAGAGTCAGATTACTTCCTGCTGAATATACGGAAGATGAGCGGGGCCAATTCTGAAACATGTATTTGAGTTAAAAGAATAAAAGCTAAACAATTCAGATGTTTCTTTCTGAACCAGGTTTTATCTGTAACCTCCTCAGGTGTGATCGCTCTCACCTGCTGCTCGCCTCTCCGTCCAGCAGCCTCCTGTATTCGGCAATCTCCAGCTCCAGACGGGTCTTGATGTCCAGCAGCATCTGGTACTCCTGCGACTGTCTCTCCAGGTCGGCCCTCAGCTGCGTCAGCTGCTCCTCCAGGGACGTCACCTGCAGGAGGAGAAGAAGAGGAAGAAGAAGGTTCATCGAGTAGAAACGTGAAAAACGCTGAGTCACTTCTTCAGACCGACAGGTGGGAGCGTCTCACCTGCATCTGGTACCCGGAGAGCTGCATGGCGTAACGGTTCTGTGTCTCAGCCAGCGTGGACTCCAGCGACGCTTTCTGCACAACGAACACATAAACTCAGTTTACACCCTCAGTAAGAAACATTTATTTATTTATAGTTTATTATTGTTATCAAGTGTTATTATTTCTTTACCATCTGTTGAAATCTGCACTATGTTTGAATTGAACTGGTTTATATTGATATTAATGGGAGTGGAGGGACTCGTGTTTTAGTCACCTTAAAAGTCGCTAAAGTACGGAAGACAATTAGGGCCACGTGTGAAAAACAACTTTGAAGACCCCAAAATATAATGAAAAAACTAAAGCTAAACATTTTAAAACAATAAAAACTAAACAGAAAAATCTTCAATGAAACTGAACTTAACATAAACAAACATTGATTTTTTTTATTATTATTTATAAAATATTTAAGAAAATAAAAATAAAAACAATAACAACTCACCATCCCCAACATGGACTGCAGCTCGATCTGCAGCGACTGCAGCGTCCGTTTGACCTCTGTGATTTCTGTCTTTGACGTCTGCAGAGTGACCGTCTGAGTGACCACCTCCTTGCTCAACGCCTCCGACTGCACACACACACACACACCACACACAGGCACACAGGCACACACACAGCAGGTTTCAGTCTACACTTTCAACACAGGAGGTTGATCTCCACAGGAAGTGATTTCACGCGTTACCTTGGCCTGAGAACCAGCTCTCCAGCTCTCTGTGGTTCTTGCGGCGAGTGCCCTCGTAGTACGCCTACTGCCGATGACTTCGACAGGTCCGCTCCCGGGCGCCGACAGCTCCTGCAAACACAACCAGAGTGTCACTGCGTTCACTTATTCACTTAGTGATGAAGATGAGCCTCCTCCTCCTCCTCCTCCTCACTGACCTCCTGGTGGTTCTTCTTGAGGAAGATCAGCTCCTCCTTCAGACCCTCGATCTGCATCTCCAGGTCCGACTTCGCCAGAGTCAGTTGGTCCAGGACTCTCTTCAGACCGCCGATATCGGCTTCAACCGACTGACGCATCGCCAGCTCGTTCTCAAACCTGCAGGAGAGGAGGAGGAAGAGGAGAAGGAGGAAGAGCATCAAACATCAGCACATAAATGAGCTGTTAACATTTGGATTTATTCTTAAAACTAAACACTTTTTTATTAATTATATCAATAATATAGTTTTGTATTAAACGTGTTCAAATCATCTCTGCTCATTAGATTCTTTCTGATCGTGTTTGAACATTCAAATGATCATTATTTATTATTATTATTATTATTATTATTATTATTAATCTAATAATACTTATTATTATTAATGATCATTAATTACTGTTAATGAGTCCTTATTTTCAGAGCGATAATGAAGTGGAATCATTCTGTAATCTATAAATGATGAAGTTTAAAGTAATCTATAGTTCAGTCAGGACCACTTTTGTCAAAAGAACTTTTATTTCAAAAGCAGAATATTATGTATGGTATGGTTCTGTTCTGGGACCTCCTTGCCCTTCCACCAGCATACATGGAAGAGTTTGATACAAAGAGAGCGGCAGCAGAGACCCCCCAGGGTAAAGAACAGAGCGAGCATCAATGCAATCAGAAATAACATTGATTAATCAGATACAACATAAAAAAGGAGCTGGGTTGTAGAGGAAGCAGCAAAGATAGGCAGGCTACAGTTTCTTGGTACTCACTTGGTCCTGAAGTCCTCTGCAGCCAGCCGGGCGTTATCGATGCTCAGGTGGATCGCTCCGTTCGTTCTGACGGCGCCTTGAATCTGACATCACAGTGACATCATCACATCACTCAGTTCAGAAACAGAACCAATAATCAATATCTACTCCCAGAGGCCCCGCCCAATGAGTTCACTCTCTGGCCCTGGCTGCACCTGCACCCGTGAGGATGAGGAGGAGGTTTACCTTGGCGGTGATGTCAGCGATGGTGGCGAAGAAGGCGCTGTAGTCCCGGGTGGCGGGGCCCACCTTGCTCTCCAGGAACTGTCTGATCTTCAGCTCCAGCTCGGCGTTGGCCTTCTCCAGGGAGCGCACCTTGGCCAGGTAGGTGGCCAGGCGGTCGTTGAGGTTCTGCATGGCGAACTTCTCGTTGCCGATGGTGCAGCTGTCCATGCCACCGGACACGCTGTAGCTGGAGGAGGACGAGTAGCCTCCTCCGAAGCCGCCGCCGCCACCCATGGAGGCCGAGGAGATGCGCACGCCGCCGCCTCCTGCTCCCCCATGCACGCTGCCGGCCCTCATGGAGGAGATGCGACTGCCGCCACCGATGCCGATCATGGAGCCACTGGAGCTCCCCATGGAGGACCGCATGGACATGGAGGAAGTGCGAGAGATCATGATTCTGCTGTGGCTGCCAGAGACGACACAGAGAGGAGAGTGAGGAGAGTGAGGAGAGTGAGGAGCACACGTTTCTCGCCTTCTATTTAAGCCTCCTCCTGCCAAAGAGCTGTCAGTCACCCTGCAAATACCATGACGACAGGTGAGGCGGGGAGCCAGGTAGTGGAGGCCTGTTGTGGGTGTGGCAGCGAGGGATGGTCAGGGAAAAATGTAACCTTCAAACCTGCTTATTGGAGTGACAATGATGGCTCTGCTCAGCGCCGGGGGGAAGGTCTCTACAACCTCCAGGCCTCCTGCGACCTTTCAGGATTCGAACTACCGAGCTGAAGCCGTCGGGACAAGTAGAGAAAGTTAATTCAGGGAAGTTTACTGTCGGTAAATGTCAGCATGTGGAATGAGCGTGGGCGTAATTATACAGTAACACTCAGATAATAACAGCTGGTAACGTCGCATCCTCCCAAACAAAGAGTATGTTTAATCTGAAGACCTGCAGCAAATCTGTGCAACTAATAATGAAATATTCTATAATGAAAATACAGTCGTTAGGTTTCATTAAATATTTCCTCACTGGGAACCAGAACTGTTGGGTAGAAAGTTTCTACACTGACTGATGCTAACCTGTATATGTTGGACAATTAGCATCATTAGCATCAATAATTAGCTATATTGACAATACTCAGCAGCTGATTGGCTGATTGGGACAATAGAGGAGGTTTGGGGTTATTGAGGACACTGAATCTATTTCTGATATTTTCAAAATACAAAATAGACGTTTGAACCAGAAGTGGACCTATATCAGCTCCCAGTGGCTGATTGTGGTTAAATTAAAATGTGGTTGTCTTTTTGACATTGATTAGCCTAGCATATAGCATATCTAAGTACAGGAAAGGAGAAAGTTGACAGAGGCTTGCTCAACTGTTATTGGAGCACAGAGCAAAGAGGGAAGATTGGCCGAGGATTCCTCCATTTTTTTTTGTTTGATTGGAGCACAGAGCAAAAAGAGGGGCGCGGCTTAGAAAGTTTTGTCAACGTGGAGGAGTTTGCGTTACTGTACATCATGAACGATTTACATATATCATAGTATACTTTCATATATATATATAGTATATATATTCTTATTTATTCGGCTTTAATTTAAATGACATGGAGGCATGTTTTTCAGAGTTCAGGTGGAGTTAGTCTGGTGAGGCAGGTTGGTGCTAGAAGTCATTTATCATGTTACACATCGGCAAATTACGAGGGTGAAACAACAATATAGTAAACCAGTCACTTTGCAACATACACACTGAACTTGACCCGTCTGAGGGACAGACGGCGGCTCAGCAGCCGTCTGTCAGCTCGCACTTCGCAACCTTTCAGTTGAGCGTGAAGTTCAGACCAAAGACGAATCATCAGAGCTGATCCTGAACAAAGGACGCGTTGAATCAACACACCCTTCAAGTTAATAATGATAATAATAATATTAATAATAATATTTTAATAAAATGTGTACAGGCTCTCTTTTAATTTCTCCTACTCTCTGGGCTGCTGAGGAGAGCGAGTCTACTCGCACCACAACAGACAGGCATTGTGTAGTTTGTAGTTGTTTGGATTATTTGTGGAGATGTTCATGCATGCTGCAACCGTCGGAGTGTACATACTTCCAGACTCAACTGTTAAGGCGTTTTTTTGGGGGGAAATCATGGGTTTTTGAATACAAACAAGAGAATTTCAAAGGACCAGTTCTGGAATCATGAAGTGCAGCATTGTTCCAATTAATAAATAAATCAATTCATTATCATCACTGTCATAGTATTTCACAAGCGGAATATTTTATGGTGCTGAAAAACCAAGCAAACCAACTGAACACCGTCCTGCTATTTGATGACCTTTAGGAATGAGAATGGGCTGGCAATGTGTAGGGAGTAATCACGGTGGTCGGGAAAGGCCCGGATCTACAGCCGGTGTTTTTTGGTTTGTCCGTTCTGGGCTACTGTAGAACATGTGACTCCATGAAGCGATCTGAGGCTCTGTAGATACAAAGGGTCATTCTAAGATCACAAAACACCAATAATTCCTATTATTCAGGTGATCTTATACACTGATGCAAAACATACCTATTGAATATGATATTACATTTCTGACATTGTTACACACTTGAGCTTTTAAGAATAAATCCTCTCCCTTTGTGCGCCACAATCAACTTAATCCAAACTCACTTCGTTCGTTGAGGAGACGTGAAAAGGTAAAATATCACCAGGGCTCCCGTGACCGTCGTCAGGTCGGACACGTTGGAAATATCAACATCAGCAGTTAACCTTTAAAACGTCCTCCTCGTGTTACTGTAGCTCAGGAGATGAATCAGTTAAAACCAGCTGAGACTGAAACAAGGAGTCAAGAGATCAGAATGGGACAAATATAGTAGAAATAATACAAAGTTCTGGGTTCCAGAGCAACAGAGAAAGTCTAACCCTGAATCCTTTCTGGCATCGTCCCAGTAGCTCCAACTGGAAGAACATCAAAGCTGGATGTGACAATTTTGGTTTCAGCGTTTCTGTCGGAAAAGTATCTGAGACTGTAGAGACTTAAATAAAAGTTTAAACACAGGCTGCCAGAGGCAAACAGCAGCAGGAGGTGTGTTTTTGACAGGTTTTTACAGGGAGTTGAAATGTCAAAAATCACACAGACGAGTTGTGTATGTGTTGAAAGTACTCAGATTTATTTAATCTCTCTTCCAACCTTAGCTTATTTATTTCACTTACTGTTCTGTAAGAATGCTTTTGTTCTTGCTATCTTGTTGCGAGAAATCATTTATTTGGTCCATCAATTTCTGCTCTTGTTTATTAACGGTTGGTTAGTTACTTTTAAAATTAAACAAACATATATTGTCCCCACTGGTGAACCAGCTAAGGTGAATCGTAAGTAATACCGCGAGTCCGAGACAACAGACCGGACTCATAGTACTAAACACGGCTAGGATCCAAAGTCAACAGGGTCGAGGCCCGAGACAGAAAACGAAAGCTTTTGACAGCGGTCAGTAATCGGGTGCAAGAGACACCTGAATGAACTCCTGGTTCAACGCTGATTCCAGTTTTCAAATGCAACCGATGAATTGTCTGCAGTGTAATTCACACAAACTAAAGGGGAACTTCGCCCATTTGCTTACTTTGATCATTAGAAGGCCCAGTCATATTTTGAGGGATGGGTCGTGCATCATTCCCTCACTTCGCGCGGAGAGGGGAAGAAATACGGATTCCAGCAAGGATGCAGACCAGAACAAAAAAGTTTAAATAGTGTGGTTTTGACTTCCTGCTTCCAATGATGTAAAAATCAATCAATTTTGCGCCATTGGGAAGCAGGAAGTCTCATACTCTGTAGAGAGTGAGACTACAAAACACTAATCCTCATTTTTTTTCACTTCACGCTACAGACCTATCACAGATCAGTGGGTGGGAACTTCACTTTGCAGAAACTAAAACAATATAAACCGCATCTGTTTGAAGGCTAATGCGGGAGGCGCTGTCATCCAGACGTTACCGACTATGGTAAATCATCTAAGTATGGAAGAAATTTGAAAGTTGTGACGGTCGAATCAGATGTTCGTGGGCTACCTTTATGAACCCGCAATTATAGCGAAGAGCACTGACGTTTTCCATTGACCGGATAACTGGTCTCTAAATTTTCAAAGTTTTCCAGGACTCGTAGAAACCCTGAAAATATAACTGAACCTATTTAGACTGTAGGAGACAGAGACGTATACTTGAAGGGCCGCTGGTTGAACACAATCATTATTTCATTAATTAAAAACAGCAGATTGTAAGCAGTGCTCCACATCAACGCGGCTTAATGGTTATGTAAGAATAGTTTTCTTTATTTTCTCCATTGAAGTGTCAATTAATCTCAAGGTTGAATTAAAACTGAATGATCACTGTATCTGACCTCCGACCTTCGTACAATTGTGCTTTTGCCAACTTTCTATCTCTCTTTATATTATAGTTATTTAGTATTGTAACATTGTTTAAAAGGCTCACTACCAGTTCATATCCTCTGCACTATCCGCCAGTTTATGACCACTCTCCTCATTCTAACTTTGTTATTGGACCACACACCCTGTTTGACAGGTTTTTCCCATCTTTCATACCGACTCTGAAGTGGATCACGCCCTAGTTCAACAACGCCACAAACAAACCACGTTTCACATATGATAGGCAGGTAAATAACATACGAGTGAAACTGCTGCCATCGTTAAATCTTAAAATGTCTTTTGTTAGACGAACCTGTTTATACACCCTGAGCTCACCTCTACCCCTCTCGGTCTCCTGCAGACTTTCTCTGCTCTGTGACACAATGACAGCAGTGTTGTGAGAACGGCGGACCATCACTCATCTGGATGTTTGATAACCTGTAATCCACCTCTGCAGCCAGTTCTTTTTGCAGCTCGGCTCACTGCCCAAACCTTTGATTGATCAGTTCGTCAGGAGTGTCGGTACGGAATGTTCTGTATGTGCAAAAGTTTCATTCAAGGATTGAAACATTCTGATATCTGAGAGATGACATCATTGTTACAGTTTATTAGTGAAAAGCATAACGTAAAAACTGTATGTTCATGTGATAGACTGCTCCTACATAACACTGTATGAAGTAATAAACTGAAAGAAATAAACATATCTTTCCTTAATTTCTGCACATTTTAAGAACATAATGTAATTAGTAATTCTGCATAAAGGAAGTCTAGCCGTACGAGTTCACACAGAAAGCTGATCAGAAATACAATAAAGGAATCGATAAAGAACTTAGACATGATAGGAGATTGATAAGTTAATGGCGAGGTGGGTGTGGTTTCACTACCGCTGCAGGTTTGGGAAGGATGTGAAAGCAGCCCAGTGAGTTGATGATCACACGCTGGTACTCCCATTGAGTATATCACTCTCTTCGCTTTATTGCAGTAGTGAGACGAGGAGAGAGACGAGGAGAGAGGAGACGAGATATGAGGAGAGATGAGAGATTTAGAGTGAGAGAAGATATAAAGACGAGAGAAGAGAATAAAGAGAGAGATATAAAAGAGAGATATTCTAAAGAGGAGGAGAGAGAGAAGAGAGGAGAGAGAGAGATATGAAGAGAGAGATATGAGAGAGAGATATGATGAGAGAAGATAAAGAGAGAGAGATAAAGAGAGAGATAAAGAGATAAAAGTTGTGTGGTACGACGGACCAGTGTTGCCAGATTGTGTGCTGAGAGAACCCACAGTAGCAAAGAGACCTGCTACAGTTAACTATTTGGACAAACATTAGCTTCAGTTAGCTATGTGAGCTAATGTCAGAGTCTCATAAACTAATAGAAAAATGCTAATATTAGCTGCTGGAGCTAGGACTGGACTGATAAACTACCGTTAGCTGCTTGAGCTGATTGCAACATTTTCAGAAGCTAATAATGCTAAAGCTAACATTCCCACAGTTACGGACTTTTATAAGATTCATAGACTGTCGAGAGAAGTTAATGCTAACTGCAGGAGCTAACATTAGATTCATAGGCTACTCCTACTTCTTATTGTCTTACAGTTTTTTCTGCTAATATTAATAATGAACTAACCTACACGATCAATCCTATCGAGCTCAATGAAATAAAGGTGAAGGACCCTGCAGGGGCACAACTAGTTTGAGTAGATGAGACGTTTCAGCACTTTATGGCACTTTAGGTTTTCTATATCTTTTTAAATCCTATTCATAGGTCAGTGATGAGTGCTCACAGTTCACTGCACCTGAGGAACGATCTCTGCAGGGTTTCACTGACAGATTGCCATCACACATAGCCTGTAAACTCGTTTCTCACCCGCAGGCTGTTGGATCTTCTCCAGCATCATTCATGCCAAAGAAAGAAGAGAAGAGAACAAACCGCAAACGCTAATAAAGGGAAACGGGAAATTATATCTGATATGAGGGAGCGGCATCAAAGTATCCACACAGAGAAAGTAGGTTGTTTGTATCAGAGGTAGAAAAACACCCAGAAGGACTTTAAACACAGTTTAACTCAGTATCAATGAAAGGAACGTGGCTGTTTGCCAGTAACATATCCATCTTATGGCAAGCTCTCTGACCTCTAATAGACTTTAACTAGCTCCTCTTTCTAAAGTTTAGATCTCTTCTAATTCACTTTGACGAGTCATACGTTCAATAATCCAACTTAATTTATAGTCAGAATGCGTGTGGTATTAACAGATGTCATCACAGCGGTTAATCACTGAATCACTGTCACGATTCACACACACTCACATCCAATAATACCACAATGCAGAAATACCCAATTACAAGTAAACAGTCTGTGTGAAGGTGGTCAATGCGAGACCAAAGCTCGTATCCCATCATGAAACCACTAATTTAAACTTTATTTTAACAGGTGTTCTTAACAGTATTTTAAAGTTTCCTGATAATCAATAAAAGTACTTTTTACTAATGCTGCGTCGCTTTCTCTCTTCTGATGCTGCTGGCTAACTAGCTGCTGCTAACTGTATCTGCCGTTAGCGGGCAACAGAACCGGGCTCAACAGGCGGACCGGGATCGAACACAGTGTCTGATACCGACAGGGAATAACGTTACAGCACTGAGGTCATTTACTTAAAGGTCCAGTGTTGGATTTGTTGGTATTAAATGGTTTACAATAGTTTCTGATTGCAGCTCCTTTACCTCACCTTCCTGCTCCAAGTGCGAAGGAGAAACTACGGTGGCCACAAAACTGGTGGAAAAGGTGAAAGGCCATAGATCCCGTGTTTGGTTTGTCCGTTCTGGGCTACTGTACAAACATGGTGGTTTAACATGGCAGAGGACCCGCTGCCTCTGTAGATAAAAACATTTCATTCTAAAGTAACAAACACACAATGATTCTTATTCTCAGCTGATTAAACACTAATGAAAACAACCTATAGATATTATATTACAGTAATGAATCCTCAGTGTTACACACTGGAGCTTTACATTGATTTAAACAAACACATCATAGAACTGACTTTCACTCAAACATCAAACCAAACTGCGACTGTTTTACAACGTTAACCTCGTGTTTAACTTTGTTTCTTACATTATATTCTAATAAGGTCCAGTGTCACTGGTAATCAACACACTGTGTCCTCAAAGTAAAGTTCTGTTACCTGATTATAAAGTACAGTAACGACATAATGTGCTTAGAATATCAAGGTAAAAGTTCTACAGTGAAATGTCTCCTGTGAAGTGAAATACAGTAATAATTGTGTAGAGATCTACAGCGGCTCCTGTCCTGTCTCATATAAACCGTAAATATTCAGACTGCCACAACCTGAACCCAGTGCCTCTGCTGGTTTGTAGGACTGACGGGTGAATGCCAGGATATTATTGGTTGAAATCAAATCATGCTGACACAGGAAGACACAATGATTGGATTCTGATATAAAAATACAAATAAACTGAGTTATTTGTGAATGTTTTGTCATAAATTGTTTAATATGGGAACAATATAAGCGAGGATGAGACCTTAAAGGGTTAAAATTATATTTTCCATTTCACCTGGACTTTAACTGGGACATTTTCAGATGGGTGTTATTTTATCTCCCCACCCATATTCCATGAAGACCAATCACAGAAAACCTCATCCTGTTGGCTCGTGGACACTTCAGGCTCCACCACAGCGTTCAGGAAGAACGAATGCTGCTTTTATTTTGTGCTTTAATAGATCAGCTGGTTGGTTCTGTCACTTTGAGCTGAAGCTGATCTGAACACTGAGGCTCTGTAGTTACACTCTGTGGGACAGGCTGGTTAATGCTGCTGGTAAAAACTATAAATATATCAAATGTAAACTATAACATTAAATCATTAAAAAAATATTGCCCACATCCATCCTCCAGACCCTCCACTGGCTCCTCCTCCTCCTCCTCCTCTGACGCCTCAGGAGGATTCTATCTCTCTTCGTTTTAGCTTTCTTAAGTTTTCCATAAGTAGTTGTTTCTGTGCCTTATATATTTTAAATATACTTCATATAAATATACTTCATATTATATTGTGTGAACCGTGCAACTGACTTCTGAAAGACGATGCAATAAATCGTCTGACCAGCAGGGAGCGACAATACCTGGATGAGAGAGACCTGAGGAGGAGGAGGAGGAGGAGAGAGTGGTGGTGAGGGAGAGGAGGTGGTGTGAGGAGGAGGAGGAGAGGAGGAGGGGTGAGAGGAGGAGGAGAGTGGTGTTGAGGGAGGAGGGAGGAGGAGGGGGTGAGGAGTAGGAGGAGGATACGGTGGTGTGAGGAGGGTGTGGAGGCACAATAGTTTCACCTTCTGGGTAAAAGTGAACCTTTGCAAAAATATATAAAACCAGTCCATGAACCCCCCCCAGGACCTACAGGCCCCACTGGGAGTGGAGGCAATATTAGACCATGTGACCCACCGGGGCTTCTGGGAACTGTAGTCCTAGAGTATTTTTGATTATCCGGCAGTTTCCTCACTGGTGCACCAGGCGGAGGGCAGTTTTGTTATTGGTTATTGTTATGTTATTATTTATTATTATTATTATAATTATTTTTTAATTTAAAATTCATTCATTATTAACACAAAATGTAAAAAATGAAACCTCAGCAGAGGCAATGCTCGCTGTGTCTTGGTCCTGTCCTCAGATCCAGTCAGGATATGGGGAAGAAAAATTGATGGGGCTGCTTATGCTCCTGGGTCTTCTGGTTCCTGCGGTCTTCTGGGTCTCCTGGGTCCGGTGTTGGTGCTAGTTCTGGCAGACTGTACGGTGTTCTTACTTAAATAAACAACAAACCTGATACCTGTCGGCTTCCTGAGGACCACGAAGATCTCCACCTGTCGAAACTGGTTTACTACCCTGTTGGACAGCTGCTTCATCCTCTGTACCTTTATTAATGCTTTGTGCATCATATTTCTCTGACCTTTCTTCATTAAGGGACCTTTTCTATCATTTAATAAACTGACTCAGTGACACTTTATAGATATTTTATATGATATATTATATTAAATCTGAACAGTGAACTCAGTAACTGCAGGAAGTTTGTGTAAAACAAGAGATTTGGTTGAATTTTGAGCAGCAATCTTTATAGAATATTCTGTACTTTTATAATTTTTAACAATCAAACAGACTAAATAAGATTCTTTTTTGACAAATTCAGTGACTGACATTTGCCCATTGTTCTATTAGACAATTTACATTGACTTTACATCATAGAACTGAACCATATACTGGGATATAGACCTACTATGTAGTTTAAATCAAGAAGACCTTGCAACCCCCCCACATATATTAATATATATGTGTGTATATATATTAAGTTTCAGCTGCTCTGAAGGAATGTTTGTGAACGTTTGAGTCCCTCATTCTCTGGTTCTCTCTGTCTGTTTTAGCTGAACATTAAACCTCCTCTGAGGATCATTCAGACCTGCTGCAGACTGACTCCTGATCAGTGGTTGAGGGCAGCTTCCTGTCAGCCAGAAACTCTGTTCTTTGTGTTTTATTCAGTCTTGTTTTCCCGGTGTTAGCGGTTGTAGCCACAGCATCCTATTTGAAAGAGCTGCAGTTCTTAGATTGGCCACAGGAGGGCGGCAGTCACCAACAATTGCAGCAGTAACTGATCTCACCCAGCTCTGATTGATTATCAGCTGATAATCCTGCTGTATTATAATCTAATCAATCACAAATCACCCTCAGTGCAGTCTTTAATAAAGTGTGAAAATAAAAACTCCACAGAATCAAAGGCAGACTTTTTATTTTTATTGATCCTCAGACTCAGTTTACAGATGTGATCCGTTCGAGGTTTTGATTCTGGTCTAACTGGATTTGGTGTTGATCACTTTCCCATTGGTGTCCACTTCCTGCATGACGGTCACCACCCGGGTGGTCTTGGTGGTGGTGGTGACGGGGGTGCTGCAGAAACAGGACAGAGACAGTTGTTTGTTTGTTTTCTGAGAATGAAACTGATGTTTTTAATTATTATAAACATAAATATGATGTAAAGTTTAAAAAAAAAAAAGAGATTCAACTGCATGTTCATTTGAATTTTGAGTTTAAAGTAAAAAAACAAAACAAAAAGAAACACATGGCACTAATCTTCCTCCACATATGTTACTTTTATTTTTCATAATGCCTTTTCTGTATATCACCAAATTTTAACATTTTCTCAGATTTTATTTATTTACTATTATTTCCACACGTGGTACCAATCGTCTTCTGTAGAATTTGAAACTTATGGTTTGAAATTAAATAGATAATTCTTTCAGTTTCTCAAAAGTTTCTGAGTTGAAACTGAATTTAGATTAAATTTGTGTTAGCGCCAAAATAATTCCATACATTTGCATTTGGTGCCTCAAAATCTGTAGAGGCTGAACATTTGTCCTGTTTTAAAACTAAATATTCTGATATAAAATCACTGTTTCATTTAATTTTAAATCAGGTAAACATTATGGACTGTGGTTAGAGACAGTTTTCACCTCTCAGTGTCTCCGTCCAGCAGCCTCCTGTACTCAGCGATCTCCAGCTCCAGTCTGTTCTTGATGTCCAGCAGGGTCGTGAACTGGACTCTTTGTTTCTCCAGGTCTCCCCTCAGGTTGGCCAGCTGTTCCTCCAGAGCCCCGACCTGCCCCTGGTAGCCCAGCATCATGTTGGCGTAGCGGGATTTGGTCTCAGACAGACTCGCCTCCAGAGCTCCTTTCTGCTCCAGAGGAAGATAACAGTGACTGTCAGTTTCATATTAACAAATATATGGAAGATCTTTGGTGACTGACAGTTTATATCAATACATATAATTGAGTTAATAGATTTATTGATTGTTTGCATCACCTTGCTCATCTGAGCCTGCAGTTTGATTTCCAGAGACTGTAATGTTCGTTTGACCTCTGAGATCTCAGACTTGGACGTCTGCAGGGTCTCGGTGCTCAGAGACACATCTTTGTTCAGCTCAGCCGTCTGTGGAGGACAATCAATACAGTTATTGATCAAATATCAGGCTAGATAGATAGATAGATAGA
>NW_023339696.1:21852953-21856166 GCF_004916995.1 Morone saxatilis | reverse complement strand
TATCCCGAGGGAAATTCAAGCATCAAACATCCTGGAAGAAATCAGTTTACAGCGCCAATGTGAAAGAAAGTGATCGCTCAACTTTAACACACACAGGTCCTTCAGCGGCAGTTCTGGCTGATGGCTTTTGTTCCCTGATGTTTTTATCTACAGAAGTGGACATCCCTGAACTGAAGACCAAAGAACTGAAAAACTCAAACTACAAAACAAAACCAACAACAGCAAAACTATTAAAACCTGTTCATATAAAAAAACCTAAAATTATAAAACTAAAGAAATGAAAGAAGAGAGGAAAAATGATTAAAGAAGACAAAATTGTATTAAAATACAACTAAAAAACAAAACATTTTACTAAATATATAAAATGATAAAAATAGTTCCATTAAACGCTTTAATTAATCTTTAGAACTTAAAAATGTGGAATAATTAATGAACTTTTGAAGTAAAACTTGCTGGTTTTGGCCAGTAGGGGGCAGCAGTCAGTCCAGAGCAGAAAACTGGACTTTGTGGTCTCACCTTTGTGTGGAACCAGGTCTCCAGGGCTTTGCGGTTCTTCTGGCTGATGTTCTCGTAGTGCTCTCTGATTCCAGCCATGACAGTGGCCAGGTCCTCCTGAGGGGCGGCGTCCACCTCCACATTCACCTGACCTCCAATCTTAGACCTGAGACCCAGCAGGTCCTCCTCGTGGTTCCTCTTGAGCTGGATCAGCTCGTCCCTCAGACCCTCCAACTGCATCTCCAGGTCGTTGCGGCTCAGATTCAGGTCCTCCAGGACCCTCTTCAGCCCGTTGATGTCGGCCTCTACCGACTGACGCATTGCCAGCTCGTTCTCAAACCTGCAGACCAGAACGAGTTCAGGAACCCGTCTGAACGCTGAAGTAAAAAACTACAAATGTAATCAGATAACTTTATTACTCACTTGACTTTGAAGTCCTCGGTGGCCAGCTTGGCGTTGTCGATGGCGAGGTAGAAGGTGGCGTTTCCACGAGTAGCGGCGTAGATCTGAGAAGGAAGGAAGAGAGAGAATCAGTGGAGCTCTGCGGCCACTGGGGGCTCCAAAAACATTTAATGACCTTTAAATTATTAACGTGTTTTTTATTGTTGTTTTATATTTTTATTATCTCTGATAAAGAGAATTTTTTTTTTATTTAAATGTAAATTTTTTTTGTTTCAAACCTAAAATTCTGTTAATTCACAGGAAACTAAATAAATGACTTTTATATTCTCTGATAATGTTAAAGTTTATACGCAGAGGTGATCAGGGGCCATTTAGTTAAAAATGTTTTGTTAAAAAAGTGATTCAAGTTAAAAACTTAAAAACAAAACCAACAACAGCAAAATTATTAAACTTCATATAAAAAGTTATAAAACAAAAAATACTATACTAGAAACTATATCAGATGTTTATTAAACTTGTTCCTTTAAAAACTTAAATAGCTGAAATAACTAATAATAAAAACCAAAACAAACAGTTCAACTTGAACTGTCTTTTCTTTGAGCTGCAACCTGAACACATATTTACTGTTTTTCTCATATTACAAACTCAACATTTCTTCATCTTTTCATTGGAAAAGTAACAAATATCAAAGTAATGTTTGTCCCTTATTGAAACATCTTATTTTATCCAGATGGGGTCAAATCTACGGAAGCCCTACGGAATACTTTTTTTTTCTAATTTGTGTTTTGCCTTTCAGGGCTTTCACAGGTGAATTGTTTTTAACTGGACTACAAAGTGGTAATAAAAGAAAAGAAACAGCAGCTCCACAGTTTAAGCAAACTAAATCAAAATCAAAAACATGCCTTTCACAAGTAATATTTTTTCAACCTTTGGGAAAAAAAAAAAGGTAGAAAAATTATCATGAGAAAAACAAATCCACCATTCAGGGACTTTCCACTTTTTATTTTTTGTTTAAATCACCCAAATGTCTTCAGATATTAATATGTGTAACTTTATCTGTGACCCTGGTTTCTGAACAGCTGAGTTTGGGGTAAAGTCTGTCCTCACCTTGTCCTGCATGTCTTTGATCTCAACATTAAAGCCAGAGGAGTTGTGAGCCTGCGGGGCCACCTTGCTCTCCAGGAACTGTCTGATCTTCAGCTCCAGGTCCCCGTTGGCCTTCTCCAGGGAGCGCACCTTGACCAGGTAGGAGGCCAGGCGGTCGTTGAGGTTCTGCATGGTGCCCTTGCCGGCATCCTCGATGCCGGTGGACAGGTTGGCGGAGGAGGCCTTGGAGACACGAACTCCAGCCCCTCCGGCTCCTCCATACACGCTGCCGCTTCCCACGCCGTTGAACCGGTGGGAGGAGGAGGACATGGCGGGGCCCATCATCATGGAGCTCCTCATGGGGGAGGACATGTAGCTGCTGCGGCTGGAGGAGGAAGTCATGGCTGCAGGTCTGAGACTGAGGAGCTGCTGGGACGGGGCCTCCTTTTATCCCTCACAGGGAGAGAGTGGTCAGTCAGGTTGGGATGCTAAACATGCCCCGGAGGGGGAAACAGGTCTGAGACGAGCAGGTTGAGGTCCAGCAGGTCTAGTTGGTTTACAGCAGACAGAAAATACTTTCTAGGCTCCCTCTCCGGGGCCCTCGGGGCCCTAAAGCTGTTTGTTCTGCCTCCCCCACCTGATGGTCCGGTCCAGTCAGTCCACACAAAGCCCCAAGGACCAGACAGCCAGTCAGACCTCAAACGCCCCGCAGAGAGATTCAAGCACAAGTGTCCTGTAGCCGTACATCAATGATCTTTCAGTAAAACACTGAAGCAGCAGCAGTTTTATATTACTACAGCTGTGAACACGTAAAGAAACTGAAACTGTCCGATGTTTCACAAAAAAACTGCAAAATAAAGACAATATCTGAAATAATGGGCAATGTAAAATATTCTTGGATGTTTGTTCATATCAACGATTTGTTCTGTTTTTGTCAGCACTCATTGGTTAAGAAAATGTTATGAGAGAGCACTCCTACTAACCCTGTCTGTTTACGGGTTTTTCCTGTTTATTTTACCGATTTTCTACAGATATCCTGTATAATTATGGAAGATTTCACAACCGAAACGTTGAATTAATGTTGTTTATCAGTGTATAAGCATTGGTAAACTGTCCAAATACAGTTTTTATCAGTGTAAACAGCAATAATTACTGTAATTTCACAGATAATGACTTTTATTACAGTTCTATAATGGCATCAGTTCGAAGGATGATTGGCCAGGATACTTT
>NW_023339696.1:21847057-21852890 GCF_004916995.1 Morone saxatilis | reverse complement strand
CCATTTTGTAAAACCAGCTAATTCAGAAGGCTATCACTTTGATGAAAAGGATACAACTAGGTTTTGAATTTCATTCAGTATTCTCACATTTTTATCAGTATATCCAAGCTTCAATATATTCAAATATTCATTCAATATATTCAAGGTTCATTCCATATATTCAAAGATTAATTTCCTGAACGGCATGCCATATCTTTAGTATTTTACTTTTTAATTCGTCGTATGTCTAAGCTAATTCTGCTTTTATGTTTATAGTGACCATTATTTAACAAAATACCAAGGCACATTAATATAATATAATATGATGTAATAACGATATGAGTTGTGTTTATAAACACATACTCATACACACAGTACACACACAGACTTGTATCAGTTCATCAGAAGCATTTTATTTGTATTTCTGAGAACAGTCAGCAGCGTGTTGGTGATGTTTGTCGTTTCACTGAGCCTCCTTCTCGTCGTCTTCGTCGTCTGTGACCTCTTTAGTGACGATCAGCACTTTACGAGTGGTAGTGGTTGAAGAGGAGGCAGGTGGCCTGCAGGGAAACACACGAAAGTTAGCATTTAATACTCTGAGAAACTCATTTTAACTGTAATTGTAACTGTACTTTTAATTAACAGTGGATTTAAAGTGCAGCTACCATTTCATTCTATAAACACATGTATGTTTATATTTATACTTCTATCTATCTATTATTGTTTTTGGCCAAAATGGGCCTCCATAACAATTACACTCTTAAAAAATTACTAAAAAGTTACTTAAAAGGTATAAATATTAACTTTTTTCTTGACCATTTTCCTAAAGAAAAAAATCATAATTTACAAGGTTAAAGAAATTTATTTTGATCCCAGTATAATCCCAGTATTAACCCAGTATTAACTCAGTATGGACTGCTCCACTCACGTGAACACCTCTCCGTCCAGCAGCCTCCTGTACTCAGCGATCTCCATCTCCAGTCTGGTCTTGATGTCCAGCAGCATCTGGTACTCGTGTCCCTGGCGCTCCAGGTCGGCTTTCAGGTTGGCCAGCTGGTCTTCCAGAGTGGTCACCTGCCTCTGGTAACCTGCCAGCATGTTAGAGTAGCGGCTCTGGGTGTCGGCGAGGGTTCCTTCCAGAGAGGCTTTCTGAAGGGGAGAGGAAACAATGTGAGGAGATTTAAAAAGACTGTAGATTCACATGAAAAAATACCAAGAAATGGTAGAAACTCACCATGCTGAGCTGTGCTTGGAGCTCGATCTCCAGACCCTGCAGCGAGCGTTTGACCTCTGTGACCTCGGAGCGTGATGAATTAAGAGTCTCTGTGCTCACAGCGACCTCCTTATTGAGATCTTCAGACTACAAAAACAACAGAAAAACAAACATTTAATGTCAGAAATCATGTCGGACAGAGATCTATCTTTAAAACTGCTCAATAATCAACTTGTGTGCAGATGACACGCTTCTGTTTGTCACTTTTATTTCAAACACTTGTATGTTTTTATTTCTCAATGTACTTCTTTAATTTACCTTAAAGGACTTGTAGTAATAAAAAAAAATACACATAAATCACATAAATACACATAAATCTATATTATATTATATAAGTCTTTCAATTTTGACTTACTTTCTTGTAATTATGTCTTGAAAAGTTCGTCTTTATATGTATTTTATATCTTGTGTAAGCCAGTGTTTAGGTGTCAGACTGCAAAGCCACTAGATTCTGCTAGAAAACTCCTAAGTGTATTGAAGTGAATGGGGAAACACCCAACTTTTCTCTGGAAAAGAACTTAATTTCACTTTTCACTCATCACATCATAATAAAGACATTAAGGCTTAAAGAAGGGTTACATTTGGAGGTGGGGTTGCTATGATTTGCTCAGTGCATCTTATTTTTAGTCACATGGTTACTAACTTTTGAGGGTTTATATCACTCACCTTGGCCTGGAACCAGGTGTCCAGATCTTTGCGGTTCTTGTTGGCAACGGTCTCATAGTGCTCTCTGATTCCGGCCATGACGGCGGACAGGTCCTGCTGAGGAGCGGCGTCCACCTCCACATTCACCTGACCTCCCATCTGGGTGCGCAGACCCAGCAGATCCTGCAGGAAAACAGAAATTAGTAACTTAAAAAAGTTCAGAATGCAATTGTTGTGATTAAAAAAGTGTTTCTCTAGTTGGTTATTAAGAACCAAAGAAATAAAATCAAACTGTCTGTACCATATTGAAGTGAATAGCATCATATTTTCTTGCATTGCATCATATGACGTTGAATCGTATTGTATTGAATAAAATTGTGTTGAATCGAGCTGCATCACATAAGCAGTCGTTTGATGTGTATCTTTGCTACGTTTTTGTTGCTGGATTTTCTGTTTTTTAAGCTGAATCCTCTTTTGAATGATCTTCGAACAAAATCTTCCAAGACTTTGGACTTGGATTTGTCAAATGTTTGGACATTCTGAGACAAAGGGACTGAATGAAAAATAATAGATAAACCAACAATGAATCACTTTTACGAGTAACTCTGATCCATGAGACCTTTGACGCCTTAGTGTTGATTCTGCTGTCTGCGTACTGTGACTTGAATAACCAAAACACTTTTTTGTGTTTGAACCTACTGAATGTCACTAAGGATGATTTTTTTAACGGAATATATAATATCATTAAGCTTTAGTTGAAGCACTTCATAATGAACTTGTTAGATTGGCGCCCACCTCCTCGTGGTTCTTCTTGAGCTGGATGAGTTCCTCCCTCAGAGATTCGATCTGCATCTCCAGGTCGGATCTTCCCAAAGTCAGTTCGTCCAGGACTCTCCTCAGACCGGCAATGTCGCCCTCCACCGACTGACGCATGGCCAGCTCGTTCTCAAACCTGAACACCAACCGGCAGCAACAATCCAATCAGCTGCTTCATCCAAAACTCCAGCAACACTCACACCAGTAGAACACTTTTATTGTAGGACTGTTGTCTCCATTTCACTGTAACTTTATTTATATAACTGTAAAATTATTTATAATTATTAATTATCTCAGACAGGACCTGATCGATCTAATTGACCTTCTGTACTGCTTCAAACAGAGCAGCTCTCACACACTGATCCAGAGGTTATAATCAAATTATTTTAGGTCCTGAGCTCCATCAGGGCTGGCGGGACACGCCCTTCCAGCCGGCTGAGACCAAAATGAGCATTTCTGATAATTTTTTAAAGATATTTTCACGTTACAGAACATACAAACTTTTCTAACAATATACTATTTATTTTGTTATAATGTGAAACAATGTTCAATGTTATAATAATAAAGTTCATGATGTGAAACTGATCTGTTTTTCCTGGCGTGGCAGCATTAGGCTTCTGTGTGCAGCTGTTTGACATTCATCATGTTTACAGCAGATTATTTGTTTACTCACTTCGTCCTGAAGTCATCAGCAGCCAGCTTGGCATTATCGACGGCCAGGTAGAGAGATGCGTTAGTGCTGGTGGCGTGGAGGATCTGAAACACAGCAGGAGGACAGATTCAGGATGCATGTGTCTGATTTTATTTGGTTTTTATAAATGTAACTTGTACTGAGACTCAAAGACAAACAGCTGATGCAGCAGAGGAAGCAGCAGACTGCAGGGCGTGGCTGCACGTTGTCAGACTACAAAATAAATGAACTTTTTAGATTTATTGATTTATTAGTTTCTTCCTGTCCTGAAGAGACAGTTTGGTGTCAAATGCTGTCAAATTTAACACGTTAATTTAGATTTAAAAAATAATGAATGAATGAAAAAAGCAAATATTGATATCTATTCTAGCACATATTCCAGTCTTTGTTATTGCAGAAAGGAAATGCAAAAATGATGCAAATGTGAGTCAAATTTCCCCTGGTGGGTTTAGAGCTCTTCTGTTCTTGCACCAACATCATGCAAAACCAGAGCCAAAGGCCTCGGTGTGTTTAGGGTGTGGCTGCACCTGTATGTCTGCACACCTGAGTGTGTCTGCAGGGCGTTTCTGCTTTTGTGCTCAGACAAACGGAGCATCTTCAGGTTTCAGGCAGAAATCTTACATTTCACATGATCTCACACTCTTTTGTGCCTCCACTACAGTACAGAATCGCGTCTCACCTGGTCCTGCATGTTGCTGATGGCAGCCTTGAATGCAGTGCAGTCGTGGCCCTCTGGTTTAGTCTTGTTCTCCAGGAACTGTCTGATCTTCAGCTCCAGCTCGGTGTTGGCCTGCTCCAGCCTGCGCACCTTGTCCAGGTAGGTGGCCAGGCGGTCGTTCAGGTTCTGCATGGCCATCTTCTTGTTGTCAGTGACGTCGACGGCATCAGACAGGTTGAAGCCACTGCTGCTGCTGCCGGCAGAGAACCCCGCACCGGCGGAGGAGGAGAAGCTTCTGGGTGCGCTCATGCTGGAGATGCGCACGCCGGAGCCTCCGGCGCCACCGTACACGCTGGGGGCCCTCATGGAGCCGAGGCGGTTAGAACTAGAATAGTTGATAGAGCGAGTGTAGGAGGCCATGGTGGAGGAGTCTGCCTGCTCTGTACGAAGAGGAGAGAATGTAGGAGAGGTTGGACTCAGCTCCTTTTATGAGGGAGGGCCCCTGCGTACGGCCCCCGTGCACGCCTCAGGGCAAGAGACACAAGCACATGACAAACAGATCACATCAGGAATGCTGACTGCAAGCTGGTTGCACAATGATATCACATCCAGAACCTCAGTGTTTGCTCTGCCATCTGACTCACTCACTCAGCTCCAATCAGATCAATCAACTTTTATCTAATCTGCATCAGATTTTTGCACAATTCAATCATGTAGAGACCCTAAACCGCCCTGTGTCTCCACCTGGATTCCTCTCTGCGTGTTCAGACCTGTGTGTTATTTTGGGTCTACATTCAGACTCCCCTCTCAAGCAAACAATGAAACCCTCTGTGCCAGCTCTTCTTCAGGCTCTGTTTGCTGTGACAACACATTGTCTTTTTACCCCGGAGCTGTTTTATGGTGACAGATGTTTCCTGTAAAGTTTAGCAGGAAAGACACAGCAACACAAACGTAATGCATTTTATCACCTCATTAAATCCCCTCAACAGGAAGTATCACAGAAATAAAAACACCAATAACTTCAACAACTGGAACTGGAATGTCTGGATGTTTCTTTGATAGAGAGATGGAAGATGTTTTGTAAACAAATATGACATAAGATATTATTCAGTGAGCTTTATTGCCTTTGGACAGAACAAGGCTAGCTGTTTCCCCCGCTTTATGCTAAGCTAAGCCAACCGGCTGCTGGCTGCGGCTTCATTATGACTTTATAGGCAAGTGGGGGCATTTCCAGACTTTTCTGTCTTTCAGGCACAAGTGGAGCAGTGACTTAATGCAGGAATGGCATCAAGTTTGTGTCTCAGCTTTCCATCTTTCCTAGTTTAGTCTGTAGTCTGTAGAAATATTCGAATACACTACAAGAAAATTACACATTTTTACCATGTAAAAAAACGGCATGATTTTTGCTTGATGGTCATGGAACCCTTTAAAAATGTCCAACTTATTTAGCTTCCTTCCTAGCATGACATGGTCGGTACCAATGGATGCATTAGGTCTAGTTTCATATGAAAGTTTCACTCTACATTGTTAAAAAAAACAAAAAACTGTAATATTTCAGCAGCTGGAGTGCCAAAAATACTGCAGAATAACAGAAAATAACTGACTCGTAAAAATACAGTAATCTTCTATAATAACATTCTGTTTGGCTTTCATATGACATGCAATGATCTATAAATCCAGGTGAACTCTGCTATAATACAAATAATCAGGCTTACATTTACAGCAGAGTGCTGTTATTATTGGATTTTTTATTAATATTAATCGCAAATTT
>NW_023339696.1:21843541-21846957 GCF_004916995.1 Morone saxatilis | reverse complement strand
ATTTGTATATTTGTATTTGTATATTTTATGCACCAATTGCACCAGGACACATTCCTCGTAGGTGTAAAAACCTACTTGGCAATAAACATAATTCTGATTCTGATTCTGATTCTGATTCTGAAAACCGAAGACCTGCAGGAGGACAGACAGTCAGTGGGTCAGCTTCCTGCAGTACATCCAGAGACACTGAAGACACGTTACTGCTGCTCCCAGGACAGGAGTTATAGCCAAACACACATCTCAACCACTCAGGGCTGTGATGTGACCAGCTGCCTTGGCAACACTGCAGAGGAGGGACAGGAGGTCCTACAGCTGGACCTCCAGTGTGGACAGACGTCTTGTCCTGGGTAATGCTTGTCTGACATACGGGATGGTCCTTTAATGTCCTCCCATGATCACAGATGATGACCATCTTACCTTTATATTATCTCTCTGCTCAAACAGATGCAGGGCAGTGACACAGTTCCATTCATCCTTGGCAAGCAAGTTAACAATATAGCATTAAACAATGGCTCCTGCCAAAAAACATAGACCCTCCCAGGTGCATGCAGGTTCTGTACCTGCTTACCTGGAGAAAAGCTAAAAAGCTCTCTGTCAAGGGGCATAGTTTCAAACCTTTCAGCATGTGGCACACTGTAACTTGGTGAGACAACTATGATATGACATGTTTTCTGTCACATGTGTGTGTGAGTGCTGATACACTGTGTTTCACCTTGTTTGTGCTGGTTCTCATCCGGCTCCAGTAGCTGTGGTCCTGGAGGTGAACTGGCACACCAAACATCTGTAATGATTAACATACAGTTTAGAAACAGACTCCACTTCATTTAACACAACTTTATTTAATGCAACGCTGAATACATTGTCACTCCCTCCACCAGAAGGCCTCTCCTCACTAGCTACAGTCTTAGATTTGTGTTTTAAAATGAAACATGATTGAAAGCATTTAATGCATTTATAATGTTAGCAGGTCCATGCTTCTCTCTGCTGGACAACACTGCAATACATAATTTTACTTTGTTTCATTTGTTTCATTGTGGTATGGAAAACTCCATACTCCATAGTCAAAAAGATCCCCTCAACACTGTACAGGGTTCACATACATAAATACATCTCTTCATAATAAGGCACACATTAACAAGATTATTTGCTGCACGGCTGTCACTGCACTTTAATTAAACATTTTCGAAAATATACATATTAAAATATAATTTTTTTTTAAAAAGCCAGAAAAAAGCCAGAGGTAATAGCTACAGATCTGTCAAAATCTCAATTTTGTGTTTTAAAAGGAAACATGATTGTTATTATTTTATCTTTCTTATTTTAATATGAATTTTAAAAGTTGTAGAACTGTAATAAAAGTCACCATCTGTGAAATTACAATAATTATTGCTGTTCTCACTGATAAAAACTGTATTTGGACAGTTTACAAATGCTTATACACTGATAAAAAACATTTATTCAACATTTATGTTGTGAAAACATCCATAATTATATAAGATATCTGTCAATTAACAAACTAATCCATTAAAATTACACAACAAATACTGTTTACTGTTAATGTCACTAATTTTACATCATTTTAGAATTTAAATAAACAGTATATCTGTGATTTGTAAATATATTTTAATCTTTTTATGTGAAAAAGGGGACATTTTCTTCAGCAGTAATTTTATAATTATTTACAGTTACAGATTTTCACATTATTTTACATTAAACATGTAATTCACAGGATATTTTTGTAATTTTATTTTTATTTCCATGTATTTAAAACCTCTTATGTGACGTATAACAACAGCTCATGCATTGGTGGTGCCTCTCACGTGTACCTGAGGATGATACTGTCATCTTAAAGAAGGGGGCGTCATTCTGGGTCCTGTTCCTGTGTGTCTGCTCTATGTGTTTGAGTTCTAGGTGATGGAGGACACCTGTCTGAGTTTGTGGGCTGAGTCTATATAAGTGGCTCCACCCTCCCCAGCTCTTTGTTAGTTCTGTTGGTTAAGCCATTTTGGGTTTTTTTGTAAGTAGATTTCCATTCACCCACAGTGGTGTCCCTCCTTAGGTTGCAGCTTTTTGAGCCGGTCTTTACAAACACTAAGACATTGAGGACGCCATTAAAGTTAAATAAATTAAATTTGAATTTGGTATCAAAATCTTTTGACATTGGGAGATCAGCCCTCTGGATGCCCTCTGCCTGTGCAGTTTTTCTGAGGCTGTGATCCTAAAGGTCACACAAAAAGTGCTCTCACTACAATGAAATGGCGACTGTGGGGACGAACAATATAACACATTAATACGGTTGAGCTCAAAGACTCCACAAGAGTTTCAGCTTTACAGTCATTCCAAGTTTATACAATAACAGTACTGTTTATAGACCCCCATGTGCAGAAACATTCAAATACATACATTTATACTGCCTTGGATTAGTATAAAAAGGGAATGTTTGTCAAGGGGAGACTCATAAAGTGGGTAACTATAGAACCAGGTCAGAGGTCAGAAGTCAGTTGTACTAAAAATAAAAGCACCTTAGAAATGACTTTGTATAACACAGCTTTAGCTTTAGCTCATAAAAAGCTCCTGAGTCATATTTATAAACTTTTTTATACATTTATATGAGTTATATGTTGTTTTACTTAATATTTATTCTGTACTTAGACTAGATATACGTAGTATTACACAGTGATGGTTGTTTCATTTATTTATTTGGGATTGTTTTATGAGAATATGGCAGTGCTATACGAGCCTCAGGTTTTATAGGAGCAGGATGGGCAGCAGGATCCAGGATTTCTTTTGTTCCACTGTTTGCCATAAACAAATAAACCTCATGGTAAACTGCTATCAGTCAGATTTTGCCCCTGCAAGTGAATTCACTGATCTCTTCAATGTGATTGATTTTAGTTTATTTAAATGCTGATGTGATCACAAAGATGTAAAGTGTTTTAATCTCTGTGTTTTTTTCACCTGCTCCGTACAACCAGTCGTTGTGTATCAGGAGGCAAATCTTCACTGGGCGTCGCCATGGTTACCTAGCTTCATGTTGATGTAATAATAAATGAGCCCGAGGCTTTAAAGTGAAAGATTAACTCCGACTGACTGCAGGTTTGTGGATGGAGTGTTATTGGACGGTTTATTGGCGGCTGTAGGGATGTTGATGTCAGTTCTCCGCTTTGATCCAAACTGAACTGAACAAAAAATGTATGCTAACAATTAGCTGTCAGTATGCTAACACTCAGGCTCAACCCCGGGTTGAACTGTAACGGCTAAAATTGATCCTCTGACTTTTAATCTAGCACCATCATCAGGTCGACATTTGAATGTCCAATACTTTTTGTGACCAGCCATGCTGTTAGGGAGCTAGCTAACTAATGAATCTTCACTCTGTGTCGCTAAAAGTTGCAGATTGATTGACGGGTGAATGT
>NW_023339696.1:21836657-21843441 GCF_004916995.1 Morone saxatilis | reverse complement strand
AGAATGTGATCTTAAAGGGTTAAATAGTAATTTTTCACTTCATCTGGACTTTAAACATTACACTACGGTTACCAGAAGCCCCAGTTTTAAACTGGATGCCTTGACAAATATCTGTGAAATACTAATTTTGTATATATCTATATATTATTTGCTTGTTTTCAGCCCTCGCATTTATTATGTTCTGTTCCACCCATTATTACCTAACCATAAAAAACGCGGTTTGTCTGTATGCGTGTCAATCAATCAATCAATCAGTGTGTCATTGTTAGGGATGTTGTAACCCTGTGAGTCACAGGCAAGGGTCAGGCTCTTCCTGACAGAACCTGTCATAAGCTAACGGTTGTCTGTCACTTCAGTTCAGTTCATCATTTTATTATTCAGCATGGGAAACTTGAACACAAATACAGACAGAAGTACAAAAGTGATTCCTGTGTAAACAATATACTGAACATTCTGATACAACAACAAGGCTGAAGTTACACGTGTAAATAAGATGCTGAAATTAACACCACATGTGCAAATTAAGCAGTGTTATTGTACAAGAAACAAAGGAGTCTTTACTCAGGTTGCACTTGAACGTTGATACTTAATCTGCAGCCTGAGGGAAGAGTTTCAAGGAGCAGGAGGTGGCTTTATAGTTTAGTGATGACATGTCGTTGGTTCTTTTAAGTGAACGATGGCAGCTGGTTCCCTTCTGAGAACCCTATTTTGTTTCTTTACTTCTATTATTTTCTTGTATGATATGATAATCCTATAATGTTTTTTATACAGAAGCATCTCACTTTGGTAATAACATTAAGACTCAGACATGGTGAGACAAAACGCTCAATGCACGTGTCAAAGTTTTTGACATTTTTGACATTATTTAAGCTATTTATACCAAACATTATTTAAAACTATGGCTTTAATTACATTTAATTATTTAAAGCGAAGTTATTGGTAAATTGGCTGAATTATAAAAGTCAGAAGTGGCACTAAATTATTAAATTAATGACACTTCACAGTCCTGGTTTTCAGCATCAGCATGTTAGCAAGTAGATGTTAGCATATATCTGGTTTAAAAGGAGTAAGAAGAAATGAAAATGATTAGCTTTCCTTACATTAGAGCTAAAGTTATTTTATGTATTATTTTGTGGAAGTGAGTTTACAGATAGCAACATTATGAAACTGTTTTACCTT
This sequence comes from Morone saxatilis, assembly GCF_004916995.1. Taxonomy (NCBI): domain Eukaryota; kingdom Metazoa; phylum Chordata; class Actinopteri; family Moronidae; genus Morone; species Morone saxatilis. The sequence goes on along the minus strand of NW_023339696.1, from coordinate 21,842,262 downwards.
AAATTAATCAATTCATTCATCAGCTACTATTTTGATAATTGATTAATCATTTTGAGTCATTTATTAAAGAAAAGAAAATCTTCATTAGAAAAAATCTCTAATGAAAATAATCGTTAAAAATTAGATTTTAAACAACATGATCGTAAACAGTGTTAGACTGTGAAAAAAGTATTTCTGTAAGGTAAAATGACTGGTTTTATATGAGTCGTGCGGTACGAGCTTCCTGTTACTTGATCTTGATAACATCATCATCAATCATTCATCCATCATCATCATCATCATCCCAGTCATTGTCATTAATATAGTTGTGCAGTTTTTCCTTGCGCCCCCCGTCGCAATGCTTGCTCATGGTGGTACTTCAGTTGGCGTCTCTGTAAATAGATGTTATACCAGTGAGTTGCCGTCCTATGACCTGCTCATTTGAAAAAAGTCCTGAGATAACTTCCTGTTATACAAATAAAACTGAATTGAATTGAATTGATCTGAGATATTGATGCTCTATGCCGACACCTAGTGCCAAGTGAATGTCATACACATACATATATATGACATATCTCTATAAAACCTTTTAAAGATATAAAGTATTACTATATTCCAAATATAACTGTATAATACAACACATTCTTGTTCTGGCATCTAATGTTGTTTTTCAAACTTTATTTACATCCTGAAATGTTTTAATCTTTATTCAACAATGTGAAGAACTGTGTAACTTTTGTTTTTTTAAGGGCTAGCTAGTATAAATAAAAAATAAAGCTAAAACTGTACTTTTTGTATCAGAGTGCGACTTTAATGACTTTATAGTTTAGTGTCCTTTAGAGGAACTTCAGTTACGTTGAACAAAAGACAAACAACAGCGTTTTATTTTGTAGCACCTCAGCAGACTTTTATTTTTGTGTTTATTTCGGTGAGAGCTGCGAGTGAGCCCCCGGTGGTGCTCACAGGGTCTGACTGATGGTCTCCTGGGAGGTGCTCACCACCTTCCCGTCCACAATCTCCTCGACGATGGTGATGACTTTCTGTTTGGTGGTGGTGGTGGAGGTGGAGGAGGCGGAGGTGGAGGAGGCGGAGGTGGAGGAGGCGGAGGAGGTGGAGATGCTGCAGGAAAGAGACAAACAGATTAATCACAAACCTGCAGAAAATATTTGTAGTTGTAGAAAAAAATTATTAAAAAATGATTTCTGCACTAATTCAATCAACAAAATGTTACAGAGTGAGAAGTTACTGCATAAGGAACAAAGTGCACATTTAGCCTAATTTTTGGAAGTGAAATATCATAATTTTATACTTTGTGCAACAAATCTTTTCTTATGCAGTTTTTTCAGGTTGACAAAGGCTGATATGAACATTTTCACCAAGTCAAACTGAAATTTGAGCCCGTAATCAGATGGCAGTTAACATCCCAGCTAGCCAATTTAATTAAAATCTAAATGCAAATTTAACATTATTCACTATTAATCTCAATCATTAACTGAAACTGAAACCTGCAATCAAATTCCATTCAATTATTTATATACTTTAGTAACTCGAATTGTTGTTGAGGGTGTTTTTAAATTGTTACAACTGGTTAAACACTGGTTGTCCGCCCTGAATGAATGATCTTATCACAATTTTGCTTTTAATGTTTAGCTTAGTCTGATGTGTTTTTAGTGTTTTACTAATTTGATGTTGTTTTGCTGTTTTTATGTTTTTTTTTCATGTAAAGTGTCTTTGAGTATCTAGAAAAGTGCTTATAAATAAAATGCATTATTATTATTATTATTATTTGTTCAATACTCTTTGGAAAAATTCTTGATTTACAGATAATAAACCCCTGATCTTAACACCAAAAGAACTTTCTTAAGGCTCAGCTAAGGATTTTACTCTCTCCTGAAGCTGTAAACGTTGTTTAGGAGAATTTTCCACCATAAAATAATTGCAATTCTGAAGGGAACACTGGACATTTCTGGAGTACAAGATATTATGTGCTAAGTATTAAATCCTAGAATGTAACTGCAAAATAAATACATTTTAGTGTCCTGTGATGTTGTTGAATTTCAGTTAAAGTGTTTTAATATAACCAGTTTTCTCACCTGCCGCCACCCTCTCCGTCCAGCAGCCTCCTGTACTCTGCGATCTCCATCTCCAGCCGGGTCTTGATGTCCAGCAGCGCCTGGTACTCCTGCGACTGTCTCTCCATGTCGGCCTTCAGCTGCATCAGCTGCTCCTCCAGCATGCCCACTTGGTTCTGGTAGCCCGACAGCTGCATGGAGTAACGGTTCTGAGTCTCCGCCAGCGTCCCTTCCAACGACGCTTTCTGCAGGAGAGGACGGTTCATTAATTCACAAACACAGAAGATATAAAAGAGATAAAAGAGATAACAGAGGGGATGGGGGGCGATGCTCACCATGCTGAGTTGTGACTGTAGCTCGATCTCCAGGCCCTGTAGCGTTCGTTTGATCTCTGTGATCTCTGATTTGGTCGACTGGAGGCATTCTGTGTTGGCGACGACTTCTTTGGTCAATGTTTCTGACTGTGTGGAGGACAAAAATGGTTTTGAGAAACTGAATCTGAAAACTGTATCACAATCCATCCAATAGTTGCTGAGATATTTCAGTCTGGATCAAACCGACAATGAATGAACACGGTTAAAACTCTCTTACCTTTGTCTGGTACCAGCTCTCCAGCTCTTTGCGGTTTTTGGCAGCAATGCCTTCGTAGTACTCCCTGACCTCCTCCATGACCTTAGAGAGGTCCTCTCCTTGGGCGGCGTCCACCTCCACGTTGACCTGACCGCTCATCTGTGTGCGCATCGCCAGCAGCTCCTGCAAGAAGACACGAGAGGTGAGGATTCCATAAACCACAGAACTTTAATTTCATGTGCTCATTTTAATGAGAGCCCTGACCTCCTCGTGGTTCTTCTTCAGGAAGATCAGCTCCTCCCTGAGGCCCTCGATCTGCATCTCCAAGTCGGTCCGGCTCATAGTCAGCTCGTCCAGGACCCTCCTCAGCCCGGCAATGTCGGCCTCCACCGACTGACGCATGGCCAGTTCATTCTCAAACCTGCAAGAGAGGACAAAGCATTCGTTTCAAAATCGAATCCCCAAAATTCTACCAGACACAGCTGAATCCGGTGGATCTGAATGCTTCTTCTTCTTGTAGCTACTTATTAATGAGTTAATTTATTACTTGAGCCTGAAGTCGTCGGCAGCCAGCTTGGCGTTGTCGATGGAGAGGTAGATGCCACCGTTGATTTTGGTAGCGTCCTGGATCTGTGAGATAGAAGAGGAAAGAAATTCTGAAATGCTTTTTATGTTCTGTCTCACTCAGTCCTACTAACATTTTGAGATTGTGGGAAGAATGAAACTCATAAAAAATCAAAGGCAACTTGTTCCAGTGATAATACAATTTTCAGTAGTTTGGTGGCATCCAGTTCAACGTCCTATATATACTGTGTGTATATATATAAATATGAATATATATATAAATATATATTTACAGATATGTCTGTTTCCCATGCCAATAAAGCCCTTTTGAGTTTGACATAAAACTCAAAAGGTACAGGGGGGATTAGTAATTTGTGTAAATTTCAATCTACAAAGAAGGAGGAGTAAAAGTAATCTAATGAACAATGAACCTCTTGGTTTTGGATTTTTTTCTCAAATGAGATCCCAGAACATGTGAGTTACAAATATATTTTATATATATGTATCAGCTAAAAGATTAGTTCTGTTTGCTGAAGTTTTGACTCTTGTGATTGAACCAGCAGCCTGTAACCTGTTAACATCTGTCTTTACTAAAAACATCTCCAGCTTTCATCTCTAATCCTTTTCGCTAAAAGCAGTTCCTCAATTCAGCGAGCTCAGAAAATTAAGAGTACAGTGAAAGGTTGTATCAGTAACTGTCACACTGTATCTGCTCTGGTATTTGCATGATGACAGCTTTATGATGGCATTTTATCATGTGAACTGGTATTATTTAATATTGCTGCATTACTTTTACCTGAACGTACGGCACTGAAATAGACTTTTGTTGCCATTTTAGCACAATGCAGGTACAAGACAGGTATTTATTTTTAATTGTGTTTCAATTGTTGATTAATGCATTAAATGTCACCAAGTGAAAAAAGAGGTCCAATAGCAACAGTCTAAGTGTTGCCCATGAGTAACAGTCACACCTTCCTGCAGATGCTGGATGCACAGGTGAGCCTACCTTGCCCTGCAGCTCTGCGATGGTGGCGTAGAAGACACTGTAGTCTCTGGAGGAGGGGGAGGTCTTGCTCTCCAGGAACTGTCTGATCTTCAGCTCCAGCTCAGCATTGGCCGTCTCCAGCTTGCGCACCTTCTCCAGGTAGGTGGCCAGACGGTCGTTCAGGTTCTGCATCTGCCATGGTGGCCTTCCTCGTGGGCAGAGATGTCCATGCTGTCGCGCGCCGCCGCCGCGGCCGTCCTGCGGCAAAAGCCGATACCCGCCGCCTCCACCACCGGCTCCGCCGCCGAAGCTGAAGCCATAGGCCAGGCTCCACCACCGCCTCACCACCGCCTCCACACCACCGCCGCCGTATGCGGACATGGAGGAACCAACGGAGGAGATTCTCACGCTGGACGGCTCCAGCCCTCCTCCATACATGGACCCTGCTGCTGGGCCTATGTTACCCGCCACCACCACCACTACCACCACCAGACACCCTGGTGCTTTTGGATGAAGCGGAGCAAAAACATGTGGTGTGGCAGTTGAATGTAAAGGAGGCCTGTCTTTCTGCTTCAGCTGGAGCGGAGAAAGTGAGGAGGCTCAAAGAACCGCTCATTTTTGTATACTGTAAGATGAGTTTGTTAGAGAGGAGGGGGGGAAGGATGGTGTGCCTGTCGCCAAGCCTGGAGGGGAGACACCTGTCCTTTGTTTAACTCTGCAGGAAGGGTGAACCGGGACTGTGGGTGTGTCTAAGAAATGTGAATCCACTCCATCATCGTTACCATTCACCTGGTTGATCATTACTTCACTTCAAGAGCATGAGAGCATGGAGGGCAAGTTTCAGACCTGGATGACATTTAATATACAAAGGTCACACCAGCATGAAAACCCACACATTAATCAATCAGCAGCTGTAAAAAGAGTGACATCCCTCCTCACAATAATTCCACACCTCGGTGTTAGTACCAGCTTTTATGATGCGGCTGTTGGATAACTACTGGCCTGCAGGTTATTGTTGTTGTGAAGGCGGAGCCAAACTGCGTTTAAAAGACTAAACACCCTTCCTTTTAATTAGGAGAGGAGGCTTTGTGAGGCTGGCTGATCTTTTAGTTAAACAGAGCTGACAATGGGAGCAGAGACGGCGAGGAAATGGCTGATTGTAATTTTGGTCAACATCAGGTAAAAACAGCAAGATACAGAACGAAGCTCTGTCAAACTCTCAGCGTACAAATGTTCCACTTCACATGGATGATTTATGAAAGCCGCAGAGCTTAAGGGAGATATTGTACTTCCAAGCCTTTTTTGAATAAATCATTAGCAGATTCATTTAGATGTTAAACAAGCCTGCAACGTTTGGGCCAAGAAAATGCACCTTTGAGTACAGGTGAAAAGAACTCTGGAAAAGCAACGCTAATTACAAACTAGTAACCTTAAA
>NW_023339696.1:21835904-21836557 GCF_004916995.1 Morone saxatilis | reverse complement strand
AAACCCTGAAAACCGGGCGTGGGGGGGCTTACGCAGGCCTTGGCTGTTGCCCACAGGTACAATTCAGGATGTGTCCTCAGGTACAGAATTCCACCTGCAGAGGCCGGACTGAATGAGTTTTCGAACTTTCCATTTCTTATTGTGTTCCTGCGTGCAATACAAACAGTATGTTCTGTCTGTTTACCGAGCTTCTTAACTCAGCCAACATCTGGTGGGCACGGCGTTGAGTCCCTTGATGCTGGCAAGGCCGTGGGTTCCGAGTCAACCGGCTGGCACCTCAGAACAAACAACCGGCTGTTACTTTATATACAAAAATACTGGTTCTGATTAAGCTAGCAAGAAATAGATGGCACAACCAGGCAGGTAACCGCAGGCACCCTGGGATGTTACGCATGCGTTGCGCGGCAGTTGTCACACACCCGTGCAGATCTCTTACACCTCCCTGCACTGAAGTCACTATTTCCACCTGGCCTTCCACCTGCAGTGTGCTGTGTGTTCAGGCTGTAAAGGATCCATGCAGGTACGAGCCAGGTGATAAACGGACAGGTATCAGAGCAGTCAGTGCTACCTTTTAGATTTTCTTTAATGTATTTCTTTTTTTTTCAGTTTCTATTGAAGTTGCTCATTGAGATAAATCATATCTGACGAAGATT
>NW_023339696.1:21832579-21835796 GCF_004916995.1 Morone saxatilis | reverse complement strand
TTAACAGGCAGAAACCTCGGACAGACCCTTCGGCTCTAGGTGGGTGGTCATCTGTCTCGACCAAGATCATTCCTGCTCTCCCTCCTCTTCAGGGTGTGACCTGAATTCTTTGAGTTTCCTTTAATTATCTCTCTCCTCGTAAATCCTCTCCTTATCACCCATCATCACTCATTCCTTGTCAAACTGTCACTGACACAGAGACCTTTTCTGTACAATAAAGTTTCTTTTAAAAACCTCTCGACACGCACACACACACAACTACACACACACACACACACACAAACTGCACACATCAGGATTTAAAACATTTAATATTGTTGTTGTTTAGAAATTGCCATTTTCCCACCAATCTCCATTCATTTATTAGTGAAATCTGTCAACAGATATGATTTATTTAACAAAAGTAGCTGAATAAGACAGCGCTTCCTGTACTTTAAACTCTGGACTACATTCACTCTCTGTCTTCCTGCTGATTATTTCTCTCTGTGCAGCTCCGTGTGTTTTGTTCCAACCTGCCCACTCCTCTGCTCCAGACCTCCGGCTGCACATTTTTACCATAAAAGGAAAAGTCAAGATGCTTCTTACCTGCGGCTGCTGTTCTTTGTCCTCAAGTAAAATGCAGCCGGCAGTCGAGTTAGAGTCTAAAACACGTCTTTGAGTGTTTGGAGCTCCGGTGGTGGCAAACTACTTATGTTCATCTCTTTTTACACATTAAAGCTCTATAAGCTCAGTGGAGTTGGGGGCAGGTTGGCGTACAAAGTGCAGGACGGTGACACCTGAGTCTGGGATTCAAACCCTTTGTGTGCTTCAGACGGGTATTTTAGTGTTTTTGCATCACCCTGCTGACAATCTGCTGTTTTTATCGACAAGAGAATAAAATACTTTGATACAATAAACAACTCAATTATTCATTCACCAGTTGTCAGTCCCTCCAGGAAGTCGCAATGTTTTCGTTTTTTTAAATATATACCACCAAACTCCATTCAGGTTTTACCTCATTTTAGTGAAATCTGTCAATATGTTTTATAAATAAAAAGATTCAGTCAAACAGATGAAGATGTGGTATCTATATTTTTGGTGTATTTTGGGGCCGTTTTGCTTTACTGGATAGAAACCATCGACATATAAACGTCTCTTTTTCCTCCGACTGTACAAAAATGAAGCCAGAATAACCTTCAGCTGATTTTTATTAACAACAATACAATTAAAAAATAACATTAATGCAGTAGAATCGGTCCTCTAACGCCTACATTGGTATGTTTGCTTATTGTGATGTATTTTCTTTGAGTATCTTCAGTGTGTGACTGTGTGAATGCTGAGTGTCCGTTCTGCTATCAGTGTATGTTGAGTTGAGTGTGGCTGTAGTGTACAGCACAAGAAAGACTAGAAAGTATAGAAAGCCCATTTACCATTTACCACCGATCAATGAATATGATTGATTCTGACAGTATCAGGCAGCAGGACACACACGTGGATAAATCACTCACCTGTACACTGCTAATCAATAATCACACACAACAACAGCAGATTGATCATCAATCAATATCCTGATGTGTGGCAGTTTGTTTTCTGCTTAGAAAGAGTTTTCTTTGGAATTATAGAGTTATTATATTATTATATATTATTATATAATATATATAATCTATTATATTATTATATTGGCTTATTTAAAATGCTTCAGGCGATCAATAACAGTAATTATCTGATTAATTCACTGTGTGAGTTATTGATTTTAATTATTCTAATTACAGTTAGTCAGTTTATAACACATCTTAATTTTGCCTTTAGCTGGTGCAGGTTTCACACACACACACCAGTGCGTCAATCTGCTGTCAGTCTGCTGTCGTCAACCGATCACACAATGGAGGGTTTCTGCACATTGCACGACGTTTTTTTAAAGGTTGCATTTCTGCACCAAACTCCATTCAGTTTTTACCTAATTTAGTTGGTGGTGTGATCTGTATGTATATAAGGTTTAATATCTGGTGTGTTACATGGCCAAAAGTGTCCAATGTTCAAAGATGCCTTGTTTTAAACATTAGCATCTTTCCACCAAACTCTATTCAGTTTTTACCTAATTTTACTGAACTGTGTCAACATGTATTACCCATTAGATTTAATCAAACCGATAGAGGTGTAATATCTGGTTTGCTACATGGCCAAAAGTTTGTTTGCAAAGATTTGCTTTTTTTTTTTATAAGTTAGCATTTCTACACCAAACTACATTCAGTTTTTACCAAATTTTAGGGAAATCTGAAATTTTTTTTTTACAGATTTGCAAAAAATATAAACAGTCAAACAGATAAAGGTGTATAACTGTTATAATGAGTTTATAGTATAATAAGTCAACAAAATGTTTTGTTTATGACTTACCATTTCACCAAACTCCATTTAGTTTTTAACTAATTTTACCCCATTTTCAACATGTGTTTTGACCTATAATATCTGGTGTGGCCAAAAGTATGTGGACAAATACTGAAGCAGCTGATTAACCGTGATGTTCCTCACTAACATACATTAAAGTCAATGGAACATGTTCTTCAGAATAAAGTCCCTCAGGATGACAGTAATGATTATGACATGACGATCTGAGTATCTGGCAACGTGCTGGTGAGTTAACTGAATCTGTTTCAGGGTGTTTCCTCAGAATGAGCCTGAAAACACTTTTGTTCTCAGATGAGATTTGGATGAATATCAGCTGGAAGGAATTTAAGAGTTTCATGTTGTGGTTGATCCGGGTCCAGACGGTGTGTCTAAGCTTGTCAGTGACAGGTGTGTCCTCAATATGACAAACGGCCATTTTGGCTGATCAGCTGATCAGCTGAGAGGACGAGTTGTGAGTGGAACCAGCAGATCAATGCAGAGACCATCATTGTAGAACGGTTTACTCACAGTGGACTCAGGTGTTACTTAGGTGTTACTCAGGTGGACACAGGTGGGACACAGGTGGGACGTAGGTGGTTGTTTCATATGTGGCGTTCACAATAGTTTACATTAACATTCGCTCCACCTGATTGACTGCCTGTGCTTCTCTTACAGGAAGTCAATGTGCAGATCCTCATCCTGCTGTGAACTGTTCTTCATTCATAATGCTCTAATCAACTCAAAACGAGGTAGATTTCAAACCACTGCAAACAAGATTCAGTTTGAAGTTAGATTCAGATTGAATTTAATTATTGTCTATCCTTTCAGCTGAGCTGCAGTGTGTTGATGTGGC
>NW_023339696.1:21830768-21832479 GCF_004916995.1 Morone saxatilis | reverse complement strand
CTTTGTGACGTCTCTCAATAAAGTTAATTCTGTTGTTAATGAATCCGTCTTTATGTCTCCACCTGTCTGTGTCTGCAGAGCTCTGAGACTCTGCTGCCCTCCAGTAGTCAGACTGACACCACAGGACCAAACAGGACCAACAGGATCAGTCTCCTTCAGCTTGGATAAATCAGAGCACTGTGGTGTTTACTGCCCCCTACAGTCCAACTGTAGAAGACACACATTTCCATTTTCTGCTACTTTATACATCTAAGAGACAAATCTGATCTACTTACTTTACAACAATTTAAAGGAACCCCGTATCACTGTATTTGGGAATGTAGTAAAATAATGGATGTTTGTACAGAAGTAAAGGACAGGATCACGTCTGTAGAGGTTCCTCTTGATCCTGACACATTTTAACCTGAAGAAGAAGGAATATACACCTACAGATATGAGTCTTATCTTCACTGGAGGAATATAAACAGGCCAGGTGTCAGAGAACGGGTTAATGTATAATGTATAATGAAGTGGTATTATCACTATCATACACAGAAACAGACTAAATGTGTTTGAGGAAACTTTACAAAATCCTATTTTACAAACAAACAAAACCTATAAGGAGTTAAAATGTGATTAAAGTTAAAAATGAGCTCCACTGACCAACAACAACATGTTAATACATCATTAATAATAATCAGTTACCAGTGTTACTCAAAACAATTCATTTCACTTTTACTTTGATACTACTTCACTGATTGATGTGTAACTTTAATGTCAGGATTTTACTTGTAATAGAGTATTTTTGTACTGTGGTAACTAAATAAATGACGACTAACACTGACTGAAACAAACCTTCAGCTCCTAGAAAGAACCTCAGCAATGTTTTAATGAAGCTCTTTGTTTCCAATTAATAATCAATTATTACCTGAAAGGATCCAAAGCTTGTTTAAGATGAATCCCAATGCGATTAAAGAGGAATTTAAATGTTTCAAATATAAATGTTGAGGACCAATGTAAATCAGTTTATTACAGTTAAAGATGGAGGGATGAAATCATGTCACAGACTTATGAGTGTAAAAATAATATATTGATTAAATATAAAACTGATCAGGAAGCCACACTGACATCAGTGTTCAATGTTTAGCACGCTGTCGGTTGTTAAATGGTTCGACACAAAAAATCTTTAGGCTAGGGGATGTTTCATGTTTTATGAGTGTTTTACTTTAATACATACTTAAATATACAACATACATATTTTAGCAGTACAAATTATTACGTATTGACGTAATTCAAAGTTCAATAAATTGTCTGATATAGTTTCTCTCATATTGAAGTGGACTTTTAAAGACTAGACTTCCATTTTATTGGCACAAGTCATATTTGTATATATTATTTTTGTTAATGTCGACCACTGATCCTGTTACACATGATGTATTTCTGGATTCAGCACAGTCAGCAAACCCTGGTTGGCGTTTGTGGGACAATCCCAGCCAAAGTAAATGATACATTCACCCTAAGATGGGATATTTCTGCCTACTGTACTTCAGCATGCATGCATCAAGATATTCACATTCAGTTTGTTCAGACATGTAGAAGAACCTCCTGTAGAGTTCAGGTGTATCGTTTCCCATTGGGCCTGGCTTTATTTTTCAGTTTGTTATTCACAGGGTCACAACATCTGTCAATTAAATCACTTTTGCAGTAAAATATTTTTATACAAGAATCCATT
>NW_023339696.1:21819254-21830754 GCF_004916995.1 Morone saxatilis | reverse complement strand
GGGCTTTGTCCCATTTTAGTATCTTGAAGGCTAAAGCACTTCTGGGGTCCATCATCATCATCAACACTGAAGACTAAATCTTTGTTTAAAGAAAACTATATATAATATCTATATAATAGAATTTGATTGTGCTGCCACCTGCTGGTCAAACGCTAAACAACAAGTGTTTTACCAGAAGTTGACATTATTATGCAAAAATATGTTACTTATTTATTCCTTGTAGATTTTAAAATTTTAATTTAAAATAAATTCTATGAACAGCATTTTAGAGCGTTTTTTGCCTTTTACACACATAAAGTTTATTATCTTAAAATATCACAAGAGGTAATCAGGACATGCGTCATTTATCAGCTTTATTTCAGATTTAGACGTACAGATTATAACTGAGACCAACAACCAGATGAGAGACGTAAACAGAGAAATCAAACATTGAGAGAGAAACCTGCATCATTACCAGATATATAACATGTGAAGTAAAAAGCTGATGTGTGTATAATAATAAAGGGAGATACCATTAAACCATACACAGTGAGATACATATAAATCACAATTTAAAATGTACAACTGACCAGCTCAGAAATCAATGAGACAATGTGAATTATGTTATGAGCCAGCTTTGTTTTTACAAAAAAAGATGATCTTATAAACACTAAACTGTAAAAAAAAAAAAAAAAAAAATCTCGTAGATTGGATGATATGGATTTGAATGGTTAAACCTAAAAAACCGTCCCAATGTCCTTTTTGACCGTAAAGGTAGTAAAAAGTTTTGATAACCACAGCTGCCAGTTTTTTTTACCATAAAAATAAGATATTTGTTTACAGTGGATGTTAAAGATTAAACCCTCACAGAAAAGCAGAATTTAGTTAGTGCCTCTCACATGGTTTAATTTCAACAACAGTTTGAGGCCCAAAGAGGTTAAAATATCAAACAACAAGATTAGACAAAAATCAGAAAAATGAAAACAACTTTGTGTTCTTTTTTTTCTCCCTGCCTCCCTTGAACGAGTCTCGATGTAGGTTGGGACCGATCCACTGGATTAAAACCTAAATCTATAATTCAATTCCTTCATTTCATTTATATAACATCAAATCTTAACTAACCTTTTAGCGTGTGTGGAGGATTCATCAAGTACAAACTGATATCGATCTGAAAAACTGGACTCAAATCAACTTAGATCCTCCTGAATGTTACTAACTGGACCTTTAGGTAAATGATTGGAGTATTTTGTGATGTCAAGAATAATAATAAGAAAATAATTGTTTGGCATTAAATCAGATTTCTTTTTTTTTTGTGCAGGTGTGTTCAGCCTTGATGCATGATGTCGCTGTTCCTCGCCCAATCAGAGACGCATGTCATCAAGGCCATCAGGATTGGAACTGACCCCACCAGTGGACAGCCATCGCTGGAGGAGCGGAGAGGAAGCTGCAAGGGAGGGAATATTCTTTATTTTTATACTTCAATTTTCTATGTTTGTAAGCAAACCCAATTCTGTATATTGCTATTTTTAATGTATTTGACAGGTAATTAGTAATTGTATCAAATACATTTTTAAAGTAACCTTGTGTACATGTGAAGTTGTTCTCACCTTTAGCCTGTTGTTGCTGTTGGGGCCGCTGAGCTTCTTTTTGTCTGTCCCGACTTTTCTCCCTCCCTGCTGCTGAGATTGACAGCGCCGCCATCTTGCAAACACTTATCCTCTCCTTGTTGCCTCCTGCTCCACTGCCGGTGCTTCTGATTGGCCGGTCACTGCTGCTGATGACCCTCCCCCCTGTGCTATTGGTCCTCCCTGACCCAGAGGAGCTGCTGATTCTTCCTCCAGCTCGGCTGCTAATTTTGTCGCTGCTACTGGCACTGCTAACCTTAGACCCACTCCCTGGTGAACTGCTCAGCCACCCACCACTACCCATGCTGACACCCATCCTCCCCCCGGGGCTTGGGGCTCTTTGGCTGTTGCTCCTGCGTGCGTTGGCTGAGCTGTAAACAGGCTTCCCTTCGACACTGCCAGTACTAGTGAATCTCCCAGAGGTGCTACTCCTGTGGCTCTCAGATGAGCTGCTGAGTTTGCCACAACTACCTGAGCTGTTTAACTTGCCACCACTACCTACGCTGCTACTACGCCTCACAACACTACCTGAGCTGAGCCTTCGGCCACCTGGTCCACTACTTGTGTGGCTACTTGGTGGACTTATAATGTGGTTACGACTTACACTGACACTGACCCTGTCTGCACTACTGGCACTACTCAAACGTCTGGTACTCCCACCATAAACTCTCCACTCCCCACTCCCTGCACTACCAAACCTCCCTGCTCTTTGTGATCCTGGTGGGCTTGTGGTAAGTTGCGCAGCCACTGATGGGATCTCTTCCTGTTGGATAACTATTGCTTCCAGCCCAGTGTGGCCTGCTCATACGCATCCGGTATTCCACCAAATCAAACTCATCCACTCCCCCCCATCTCCCTCCGATCTACCAAAGCTTCCCGGCTCTTTGTGATCCTGGGTGGGTTGTTGCGTGGTAGTTGCCGCAGCCACGTGATGGGATCTCTTCTCTGGTTGGATAAGACCTATTGCTTCCAGCCCAGCTGCTCATATGTTCGGTATTCCCACTATAAACCCTCCACTCACCACTCCTTCCACTACCAAACTTCCCTGATCCTTGAGATTGTGGTGGACTTGTTGCTAGTTGCATAGCCACTGATGGTAATTCTTCTCCATCTGCATTTGGCAAGCTACTGCTGCTAGTCCAGCTGCTTATACGTCCGGTACTTCTCCCACCATAGACTCTCCACTCTCCACTTCCTCTGCTGCCAGGCTTCCCTGCTCCTAGTGACCCTGGTGGGCTTGTTGGCAGGTGCGTGGCCATTGGCAGGCATGTTGCAGGGAGTATAGCTGCTGATGGGCTTTCTTCACTTCTTGTCCTGTGTAAGCTGTTTTTACTGCCACTGTAAACCATCCACTCACCACTCCCTCTACTGCCAAATCTCCCCGTTTGTTGTGAGCTTGTTGCAGGACTTGTAGCCACTGATGGGCCTTGCTCTTTCCCCTCCGTGGCTATGCTAGTGCTACCATCCAGGCTGCTCTTACGTCCCAGACTACCACCATAAACCATCCAGTCTCCACTATTACGTCTGAATCTTCCCTGTGCCCCTGCTGTAACAGCAACTTCTGCATTACAACTAAGTATATCTGCTGAAGTAACAACCTTGCCACCAGAACTAGCTGCCAGATTACTAGCCATAACACTGTTCCTAGTAGCCATACTTCCTGACATACTTTTCCTCTTATCTGACAAGTCCTTCTTGTCCTCTGAGCTAAACCTCCCTTCTGGACTGACACCTTGATTCTGGACATCTCTTTTATCTGCAATGCCACCTACAGCTCTACTTCCTTTGTTACCTTCAAATGATCCAAAACACAAACTGTCCCCATCTCTCGCTGGAATATTGACTTTTCTATTTCTGTCTTCTTCTCTCAAAGTGTCATCTCTGTTGAAGGAAAGGGACTGACCTTCCTCTTTTGTTGAGAGAATGTATTTTTCAACTGGTCTCACATGTATATTTGCCTCAGTTAGACTCTGACATACTTCCTCGTCTTCTTCTTCACCATTTGGACTCAGACACATCTTATCCTCAACTGGACTCAAACAGGTGTCTGAGTCATTTGGGCTTAGAAACATTTCGGGGTCATTTGGACTCAGAAGCAAATGAGGACTTCCAACATTCTCTTCTGGATCAACTGGGCGAAATACTTGATCCGTCATACTCATTAACACTTCTGTCTCAACTGGGCTCAGACATATTTCTGGACTCAAGCATGCGACTGGCTTTGTTGGGCTCACCAATTTATGAGCTTCAATTGAACTGTTGGAAGAAGTTACACTAGAATCTGTAAGATTTGTAGACCTTTTATGCTCTGTGGTACTCTCCAATGTTTCTTCACCTGCTAATTTAATCATCTCATTGTCAGACTCAATGGGATCCACTTTTTCCTCGCTAGAAACATGGAAACTGTTGACTACTTTCCCCTTGTTCACTTCTAATTCTACTTCCTTCAAAATCACTGTACTCACAGTTTTAGGGTCCAGGATGTCATTGCTGTCTGGGCTACCAGACAAAGTACCTTCTACTTCTAATACTTCTTTTTCTCCCTTCTTTTCTTGTCTTTCTATGTTCTTGTCATCCATCAGGGTCATGTCACCAGAGACCTTTCCTTGAGCCTCTTCACACCTAGGAATGTGAGATCCAGAGAAAACAGATACTGTAACGGCAACTTCTCTTGAATCTCCAACAATTTCAGCTTGAGTCTCCAAACTCAAAGACACAACCTGTGCAGGATCCTGGTTCTTAGCCTGTTCTAAGTCCTGAGTGCAATTCATTTGAGCTGAAATCTCATTTTCTGTTTCTTTCAATACCTCAGCAGCAGTTTGTTTGCTGGGATCAGTTGTGGTTGTACATGGTCCTTGCTTTACTTCTGGTTCTGTCCAAAGAATAGTTTTGGTGATCTCTGTTTGAATGTTTGTCGCTGTTTCATTAGCGTGCAAATCCACTTCTGTGATAGTTTGTTTGGAAGTAAAAGTTTCAGGTGTTGCTTGAATAGCATCACTTCTAGTGGATTGTGTGTCAGGAACCACCGTGGTAATTCCTTGTGCAGTTTCACTCTCAAGGATGTCACTGCTGTCTGGGCTACGAGATGAAGCAGCTGCAATGCTGGACCCTGTGTCTACGTCCTCCATGACTTTGTTTTTTTCACTATTGTATACATCAGACAATTCCAAACTCTGATCTAACCTGAGGACACCTGAAGTACCTTCAACTTCTTCTATCTGTCTTTCTATGTTCTTGTCATCCATCAGGGTCACGTCACCAGAGACCTTTCCATGAGCCACCTGAGAACTAAGAATGTGAGATCCAGAGACAACAGATACTGTAACAGCAACTTCCTCTGCATCCTCATCAGCTTCTGCTTGAGTCTGCAAACTCAAGGACACAACCTGTGCAGGATCCTGATTCTTAGTCTGGAAAAAGCCCTTAGTGCAGGTAATTGATACAACAGTTTCTGTCTCTTTCTTTATCTCTGCAGCAGTTTGTGTGCTTGGATTAGTTGTGTTTGTATGTGTTACAGAATGTGAGTCCCTATTTACTTCTGGTTCTGTGCAAACAATGGTCTCTGTGATTTCTGTTTGAATGTTTGTTTCTGTTTTATTAGCCTGCAAACCAGTCTCCGGTTTAGAAGTTTTTTTGACAGTTCCTTTGTCTGAACCTTGGCTTATCTGAGTACTAACAATCTGCAAATCGTAATGGTCAGGGTAGACTTTATCTACCACAGGGATGCTCTGCCTGTTGATTGTCGCAATAATGGTCATGGATTCCCTCCCGGTCCTTTCAGGATGAGCTCCTGTTCTCTGGTTTTCGGGCATGTGGAATGAGCCTGTCAGATTTGAAGCATTTATCGATGTCACTGGTGAGTTCTTTGGATATTTGTTGTGGTCTCTGGTTGACTGGAATGTGGTCACTGTTTCTGAGAGTGGTGCAACTACTGGAGTTTGTCCAAATCTATGGATGTGGCTTGTGACACCCTGAACATCCATCATCCTGAGATTTCCTCCCTGAACACTGGCTGTTTTGTTCACTGTGATGTTTTTCCTGAAGGAAGACGGACTGGTTGTAACACAGAAAAATGCGACGTTAGCCGCAGAGTTTGGGCGAAGACTTGGGACCCTGTGAACAATAGGACAACAACATATAAAGACAAGAAGAATGGCAAGAACAGAGCTGATATTATTCTTCACACCATGGTATAAAAAAGCATCACCAGTGTTATGGGACTGTTCATTTCTCATTCATATCCTGGTCATTTTCCTGGAAAGGCCTGTGTAATTATCATTATCTCATACCCCTGTGGGCTCAGTCCATCCAGCAGCCTCATGTAGTCTTGTATCTCGGCCTCTAGTCTGATCTTAATGTCCAGCAAGGACTCATAGTCTGCCGCCTGCTGAGCTGCAGCCTGCAGCACTGAGTCCAGGTCTCCGCACAGACTATCTGCTCTCTGCTGCAGGACCACCAGCTGCTGGACGAAGTACTCGTTCTGCTCCAGACCAGACGCCTCCAACACCATGTTCTACATACAGAGAGAGAAAGACAGATACAGGGCTTTACACAGTTCTTAGGCATGAGCAAGCATCAAATTATAATCATACCTAGAATACTGTTAATATCTGCAATGTTCCTAGGTTTTCTTTGGACCATTGACTCCATGCTATTAACTAGACATGTAAAATCACAATATAACAATATGTTCCACAAGCTTAGAAGTAATGTTAGACATTGGACTTTGTGTTGGACTCTGTGTTGTGGTGTTGTGGTGTTGGTCGTTTGTAGACATTAGTAGACTCCACACTGCTCCCTAGTTACTAGGTCAGTCATTGGACAATCATGGTTCGTGGAGAAGTATGGGGAATCATCAATTGTCTCTTTTTAAAGTTCAGTAATTTAATCTCACCTGAGCCTGCAGTTTGTTCAGCTCTTCTTCCAGACTTGCTGCTCTTCCTCTCAGTCCGTCCAGCTCGGCTTGGACGACTTCTGACCCTGCTGGAGGTTCAAAGGTCACCTCAGGAGAACTCAATGTTGATACCTGAACACAACACACCTGATAAGATGTTTGTACACTTTATAAATCCACTCAAACAGACAAACAAACTGTGGTTCCGGAACATTTCATATTTTTACTTGTGTGTTGTTTATTTCAAAATAAGAGCATGATGTCAATTTTTGTCCACCTGGGTGTCAAACCAGCAATCGTTCTGGTTCTCGTCAAGCAAACTTGTCTGTCTCAGATAGTCCAGCTGCTGGATCAGGTCTGATGACGCAACAGGATGCATCTCCACACTGACCCCTCCTGACATCTGGGCCATGAGACCCTGCATGTCCTGGACAGATAGATTAAACACATGACGTAAAGGCAGTTTGTTCATTTGAATAATCCAGGTAAGGTTTTTATCATATACCTGTTGATGTTGTACGTGCAGCCCCATCAGTTGTTGTGTTTGATCGTTCAGCAGACTGTGGAGCTCTGGCAGTTTGTGGACCTGCAGTTCCTCCTCCAGCACCCTCAGGTTGCTAAGGTCCACCTCCAGACAACCACAATGCTCACGCTCCTTTTCACACCTGTTCACACAGCAGGGGATGATGGGATATATCTACATGTGCTCTGTTTATGTGTGACCTGCTGTGTGTTGAAGGCATGTGGATCTACCTGACGTTGAGATCGAAGACAGTTAGCTCTGCACTGAGCAGCTGCAGCTTAATCTGAGCCTGGGCCGAGAGACAATCACTGATCTGTAAGTAAGACAGAGAAGAGAGAGAAGACAGTTGGAAGTCATGCTGCTACTGTAGCATTAGTGGACGAGTAGTAGTAACAGAAAAGGGTCTGAATCATGAATCCAAAAAGATTTAGAGCTTGATTTTGTCTTAAACACCAATAACTTGTGGCCTCATTTGAAGTTGAATGACTTGATGCTCTTCAAGTTATAAATAACATGCAGCTTGAAACTTGTTGGTCTGACTTGAGACTAGTTAGTTTGGGAATTGACTTGTGAACTGTTGATCTAGACTTAGGACTCGATTTGGGACTTACTGGTCTTGACTTGATTTGGTTTGACTCTGGAGTTGATGGTCTTGACTTAGGGCACAATTTGTTAGCACTTGATTCAGGATGTATTGGTATTGTTGGTCTGAATTTTATTCAAGATTTATTGGTCTTGAATTCGAACTTGACTTGAGACTAGTTGGTCTTGACTTGTTACTTGGCTCGGGGCTTGTTGGTCTTGACTCAGGACTTACTGAGTCTCCACTCTGAAGCTGACTCCACTTTGAATTTGACTCAGGTTTTATTAGTCTTAATTTGGGACTTGTCTTTCACTCTGAGAGCGATTCAGGATTTAACAGCCATGACATAAGACTCGATTGTGAGTTGACCCCCTCTGGTAGTAGAAACCATAGAACTACAGTTGCAGTAGAATTAGTGTAGTGTTGATTTAAAGAGATCTGAGTTGGACAGAGTTATAGAGATTCGTTCAGTGAATTTACAGAAGGGAAGAAAACCATTTGTTGTTTTAAATGTGTGGTCGTGTTTGAAGTCACACATTATATTAAATGTCACATCATTCTCAGACTAACTTCAGGTCCTCTGGGCAGAACCTTTCAGTCTTTACAGAGATAATCTTTCCTTCATAAACAGCTCATTGTTACAGGACATGTTGAAGTTCAGATTTAATCTCTGACATTTAAATCAATGTCAGATTTGTGTTGAACTTGTCTCATTCTGTCTGGCCTTTAAACAGACACGCCACATCCTGACGAGTCACAACCGGTCTGAGATGCTACACCTCAGGCTGATATCAGTCCACGTGCAGGGCTGCCTCTGGCCTGCTTTGGTCTATATTTAATCCTGGTCTCTGATTGGCTCCAGGACTAAAGGGTTTAACTGTATGTCATGTGCAGATGCTTCTGTTCTTAACTGTTGTTCAGAGTTATATAACCTGTGATGGAGGAAGTATTCACACTGTAAAAACACAAGTTGAGTTGTCTTTTGAGTCTAAAATCAAACTCTTAAGTAGCAGAACCTGCTCTGTATCTGGTTTAAAGACAAAATAAGATAGTTGCCTTGAACAGTTTATTTTTACATATCAGTTTCCAGAAGTGATGCATCATCTCTGCGTAGGTTTGTCTGATTAACACGGAACTTGGAGATAGTGAAATCATTTCGGGTACTATCAGTCCGATTGAAACAAAACTCCAAACTGCTGTTTTTCAACCAAATGTTTAGGATCTCTGTGCTGCTGTCAACCTGTGACTCAGACTGAGCCTGTTGGCCTTAATGCCTGCTTACATTAGATTTGATTGCTTTGATTTGGTTGGGTGTATTTGTGGTGTAATATATGTTGTCCTGACCTGTTCCTGCAGCAGGGACACTGTCCTCAGGTGTCCGTCCAGCTTTCTCAGCTCACTGGGACACTTCCTGTCCAGCTCCATCTGAATCTGAGTCTCCAGCTTCTGATTGGCTGCCTCCAGACACTGGACCTGCATCCACCAATCAGAAGACACGGGAAATGAATCAGTAGATTATCATCAAAATGTTTTTTAAAGATCAAGATAACTTAAATAGTACTTAAAGTACTCACAGTGCAGTAAAATGTTCCTAGCCAGTGTTTTATTGTTGTATCTGATGTTTTTGAAATAATATCACTGCTACATTAATGTAGTACAGTACTTGAGTAAATGTATTTAATTACAGTCCACCACTTACTGTTAAAGGCCTGATGGAGTAAAAAAACAAATCCAGTGTTTTACAAGAAGAAACACAAAAACTACAAATTCCGAACTCTTTCACTCTAATCGCTACCAGATTACATAATAATTCACCATTAAATACTTTTCAAAGGAATAAAATAAATCTCAAGGATGCTGTACAACTGGGTGAAATCTGCTATTTATCATTTAGAAAGCTACAGTCAGCAGTTTCCTTCTTGTGCGTCATTGAAAACTTAAGCCAATACAACTGAAAATAAGAACTAACAATAAACTCAATCAAGGCAAAAATCTTTTCAGAAATCGGGTATTTTTATGATTTCCTGCCCCTAAAAATAAACTTTATCGTCACTCAACCGTTGTTGCATCCATCGGATGTCTGAGTAATGAGGTGAAACACACAAAAACTCAAAGAAAAAACACAGTAGACGTTTCAGTCTATGTAAAACTGAAAATACTGTTATCTTGATCTTTAACTTAAGACCGAACTCAGTCAAAGCAAAACTCCTTTCAGAAATCTGGCATTTTTATGTTTTCCTCCTCTTAAAACTATAATTAATCTCCACTCATGCATTTCAGTTTAATTGTGTTCTTCTTTTGCTGTTCTGGGATCCGTCAGATGTTTTGTGTGTTTCACCTCATTCATCAAAGAATAAAAAGCAGATGGAACAAACAGTTCTTGTTTCAGTCCACGCTGAACTCCATTGAAAATAATGCTACATTTATATTCTCTTGAACTGATGACTCCTCACTAAGATGCCACTTTAACTTTAGAATTATAAAACTAAAACTGAACTCCAGCAAAACTCCATTAAGAAATCTGCCTTTTTTATGTTTTCTTGATCTTTAAACAATAATTCCACATCTCAGTTTAAGTTTTTCCACCTCGTGCATCAAAGAATAAAAAGCAGATAGAATAAACCCGCTCCACTGAAAAGCGACTTTTCATTAAGCAGCTTAGCTTTGAAACATTTGATGTGCTGTTGATGCAGCTCCTACCTGCTGCAGGTATGCAGCCAGCCTCTTATTCAGCTGCTGCAGGGTGACTTTCTCTCTGGACAAACAGAAGCCTGTGCTGCTGTCCGGAGACACAGCTGCAACAGCTGGAGCCGTGCTGTAATGCACCAAACCTCCAGGTCCATGTTGAAGACGGTACCCCAAAGCCGCCTGGGCCGCTCTGCTTGCATGAAGAACCTGCATCTCATCTCTCACTTCTGTTCACTTTTTACACATTTAGACTCCTCTACCTTCCCTCACGCACTGTTCCTTTAAAGTCTCATTTTCTGCACACATTAACATGCAACTGCGAGTTGTTCTGTGTTAATCCACTGCTATATTTCCCTTCCTTCAGCAGCTGTCTAAACTGAAGCCTTCAGGTGTCCCAGAGGGTGTTAACAGGTTGTTACAGGTGTGTCAGGACTCGGTGGAGCTCAAGTTTAAGCTGCATTAACCTTTAAATCGTGATATTTAGAACAGGTTTCAGCAGGACAGCAGCCCTTCCCTTTTCCCTCGTGTAAAGTTCACAGCACATATGAAATCAGAAAGATTCAGGTTTTCACTTGTTCTGCAGATGTTATGGATCACTGAGTTCTGTATCCTGAGGGCCAAATGACGGTCCATAATATTTAATATTTTATGTGCAAGCCTGACTCTTCCAGTAAATCATCTGCAATAAAACAGCATTAATAAATCATTGATTTATGAGCAATGGTTTAAACAGAGATGTTACTGTTTTAATTAATACCACTTTCTCTTTCTTTAAACAATAATCAATAGTCACTTATAAATCTTAGTTGGATGTTGGAGTTTCTGTGTTGCTGTTGGATCCATCGGGGACTTTAGGGGGAAGTTTATATGCGTTTTCACTTCAAAGTAGAAGAGAAGGAATCATAAAACCAACATAATTCAATACATTCAAATCTTCATTGAAGAATCTGCTAATTTTATGTTCTCCTGGTTTTTAATCAATAATTAATAATCACTTACAAATCTCAGTTTGATTATGGTGTTTCTGTGTTGCTGCTGGATCCATCGGGGAGGATAGGGGGAAGGTTTATATGTGTTTTCACTTCATTCATCAAAATGTAAAACATAGATACATAAATACTTCAAACCTAAAATAACAATTATTTATCTTAATTTTTGGCAGCATTATTTTTTTTTATTTTTTATTTTTTTATTTAACCTTTATTTAA
>NW_023339696.1:21814636-21819154 GCF_004916995.1 Morone saxatilis | reverse complement strand
GAGTGTGAGTGTGAGTGAGAGAGAGAGAGAGAGAGAGAGAGAGAGAGACTGTGTGTGTGAATCAGCTGCTAGTGAAAATCAGATTATAATGAGTTAAAGTTAGTTTACTGACTCACATACAGTGAAAGTCCGTTTGATTCTGGTGGTGTTTTAAGTCACAGTGACATTGATTGATTGATTGATTGATTGATTGATTGTGTTCCGACATATTTATCAGATCAATAAACAGGATGATTGTCTCAGTTCAGCACATAGACCCTGTGGGGACATTCAGTATTGCAATACAACATTTTTCTATATTTTAAAATAAAATAACCACAAATATTGTATTATATTTAGTTTTGTGATATTGTATTGATTCTCAGAAACACTGTATTGATTTCTGTATTTAAACCCCCATTATGAGACAGCAGTGCTGTAAACTTTTATGCATATTGTGTCTTTGTACTGTGACAGTTTTGCCAAAATAGAACTATTTTTAGAATTGATTAGGTATTGTACCTAAGAGATTTGAAGTATAAAGTAAAAAGTCCAAACTGAACTGTAGTACTTGAGTAAATGTACTTTTTACCACCGCGTGTATGTGTAGGTTGGTTTGATGACGCGTCTCTACCTTTGTCGTCAGGTGGAGCGCCCGTCTAGGAAGCGGCGCGACTCCTTCGGTATGCTGGACGGTTTGGAGGAGGACCGGAGCAGCTGCAGCACCGAGTCCAGCGGGGGAAGCGGAGCCTCCAGCCCCGAGGACAGCGACGAAGAGGAGCTGGGAGGAGGAGGAGGAGGAGGAGGGTTGACACAACTCACCCCCTCCTCCTCCTCCTCCCTGACGCTCATCAAGACCAACGGGCAGCTGTACACCTACCCTGATGGAAAGGCCGGCATGGGTTAGTTAAAGCCAGATTCTTTCTCTGAGGTGCCATAAAAACACATCAATGAGCCTTGGTCACCATGAACACACACCGTATACCCCGTCCTCTGTCCCGAACGCTCTACTAGAGCACCAAATGTGGATTAAAATAGTCCCCTACAAGTACACTATTTCTTCCTGTTTGTTTGATTTACAAACTACAGCAGTTTAAGCAAATTAATAAACCATTTTAAACAGTTGCCAAATGATCCTGCTTAGTTTGAAGTTTGTAAATTTTGTCCCAGTTCAACTTTCCGTCTGATACTGACGGGAATGTTTGAATAATGAGGAGTCTCTAATGTGTATTTTTTAAAGTGACTCAGTTTCTTTTTGTCTGTATTTTTCTCAGCGACCTGTGAGATGTGTGGTATGGTGGGTGTCAGAGATGCTTTCTACAGTAAAACCAAACGTTTCTGCAGCGTCTCCTGCTCTAGAAGTTACTCCTCCAACTCCAAGAAGGCCAGCATCCTCGCCAGACTGCAGGTACGACGCACTCTGACTGACTGTCCACCCAGTGAAAGACTTTTAGACCAGAGTGGTGTGAGACTCGTGAAGTGTTGTAATGTGCGCGCACTGCACATGTGCACGTCCTTTTTTGTAACTCTATTACATGTTATCCGTTATTCCCCCAGGCCTGAGTACATAGTAGTATTAAATGGTGTCATCTGCATATAAATAGATTTGAGGTATATAGTCGCATAAAGTAATGTAATCCGCCTTAAAATAGATATTGTGGTGGTATAAAATAGTGTCATACATAACGTAAACGTGTAAATTAGAGTTATCTGCATAAAGCTAGATATTAAATATTTACAGATGGAATATTATTTATATAAATGTAAAAATAATTGGTCCGAAGATAGAACCTTGGGACCTTTTGTCATAAGTAAGTAATTAGATTACACTGTTTTCTGTCCAGGAAGTAGTTGCTGAACAATTTGTGAGTATTATGACCAAAAGCTGTGGGTGCTAGTTTGTTTTAGAGCGAGGATCAACGTGTCCAACGTCTTTTGATAAGTAAACATTGTTTTTTGTTACCTGGAAGGAGAGTCTATCTAACTCTCTCTTAAAGGGGAAGCCACCCACTAAGAAGGCCAAGGTTCTGCAGAAACAGCCTCTGATGACCAAACTAGCTGCCTACGCTCAGCAGCAGGCCAACCAGCAGAGTGGTGTCAAGAAAAGCGGTGAGTCCTCGAAAGGGTCTAACTTCCTCTGTTATGGAGTCAGATTCTGGTGGCGGATTGCATAACAACTGACAACAGTCTGGATTTAAACAAACTACTGTGGGAAATATATATATATATATATATATATACACACACACACGTATAACATTGATTATATATAAAGATGGACGGTTGTATGTTATATATAACCTAGAATTGTTATCTTTATGCAGTGTTATCTACATAAAGATAGATATTGCAGTAAATAGTAGTATAAAAAAGTGTCATCACTGGTTGCGGTTTTAGTCATAAAGCGGCCATGTTACCAGATGGGACATGGGCCATTTTTGAGACTTGGCAGCGGCCATAATATTTAAGCTTCATTGTTGCACAGTGGGAGGAAGTGGAGCGGCATTGTTCATCTTTATATAGAATCTGTTACATATATACACACACCATCCGAACAAAAGATAATTTATGAATATAATATACAACAATTATACATTTAAAAGATTTAAAAAATAAGACCCAGACATCCAGGCAGTGTTCATGTTAGACTCAACAGTTTGCTGTCAGTGTGCAACATTTTTATTTGTTTGTTAGTTTGTTGTGTGTTTGCTGCAGTAACTGTGGAGGTGTTTGACTGGGGTCGTTACCTTGGAGACGGAGATGTGATGGGAGCACCGGTCAGCTGCTTCAAACATGTGGGTGCATCTCTCTCTCACACACACACACACACACACACACACAATTTCTGCTGTATAAAGATATTCTGTTAAAAGCAAAAAGTGGACTATCAAGATTTCACTTCAGTAAAAGTACTTTTATGGCAGAGTGGCTCTTTTCATATATTATGATTATATTATATTATGACTATATCCTAATATGATGCTATAACAGGCCTTTCAGTGTTACTGCTGGTCGAGCTCATTATCTAATCATGTTTCATGAATTGATCATATGTTTTGTTTGCAAAGTCTGTAAAGTTGAAGCTGTATAAACAGTTTTTAGAAAAAGAATAAACCACCGTGGGCTGTCACTTTGACAGAATCCTGGTTTCTGCAGGATTCTGTTAAACTACTTTTATCTTTACTTTTTTTTTCTTTTTTTTTTTTCTGGTTGTTTAGGTCTCGATGGGAAAGTCGTGGGGCGATGTCAGCGAAGGCGTACGAGTCGAAGTCCCAAACACTGACAGCGGTCTGCCCATGAAGGTTTACTGGATTGCTGGCATCATCAAACTGGCTGGTACGAGTCATTTCATGTTTCTGATTTTAATTTAAAGAGTATAATGTCCATATAGTTTATTACTGTATTGATTATAATCTGTTAAACTGCGGTAATGATTGTGAATGTGTCAGAACAAGCAGCAACACAGTGTAACCTCACAGAGTCTGTGCTGCTGTCTGTCTGTCTGTCTGCAGGTTTTAAGGCCTTGCTGAGGTACGAGGGCTTCGACAGCGACTCCACCAGAGACTTCTGGTTGAACCTCTGTGTGCCAGACATCCACCCGGTCGGCTGGTGCGCTGCTGGAGGAAAACCTCTGGTCCCCCCTCAGAGTAAGAACCTCCTGTCTGAACCCTGCTGATTGATTGACAACACATATAGTGCATGTATAAATCTGTCCCAGAGTCCATGCACTGTTTCCTCTGATTTATGACACTTGATAGTTGCACTACTTGTACTTTTTGTACCTATGTCTTTAAGATATCTGTGTTCTTTAGTTCCTGGTGTGATTACAGTACACAGTACAGCTTTCTCAGTTAAAATATGTTTTTTGGGAGGAGTTTTGACTTGGGTTGAGGGTGTTAAGTACAGCAGGTGTTCAATGTTGAACAGATTGTAAAGCCCGCTGAGGCTGACTTTGATTTTTGGGTTACATAAATAAAACTTCCACCTGTGGATCCTTTATCCGATAGATCCTGTTCAACCAGTTCAGTCTAATGAAAGTTGTACAGCAGAGGGCTGTTTCATAAAAGGAATCAGAGATAACTGAAAAAGTGAGGCCTGAGCTGGTCTAGTCACAGCTTCCTGGAGGTTTCACTTAGGCTAATGGCCTCAGTATGCTCGCCGTTAAGTCAGGCTGAAGAGGTAAAACCAGGTTTGAGGATTTTGGTTAAATATTCATGAAACCATGAACATGTCAGGACAGTGTGTACACAGTGACCTGCTGCTTACTCAGTTTTGTTTCTTGGTTTAATTTATTAAAACCCCATTCCTTTATGTATTGAAGAGGCTTCTAGGAAAAGTGTTAACATTTATTAAATACTAATGTGACTGAGGACATTTAGGTTTACAGCAGGATGCTTTATAGTTACAGTACAGAGCTCCAAACTAACTTCATCACCTTGTTCCCAAAAATGGAGCGAAGCCTGCGAGCTAGTTCAGGCAGTCAACTCGAGCTGCGGTGATTACACACATGACATTCCTTATTCCATAATCACTAACCAA
>NW_023339696.1:21814264-21814536 GCF_004916995.1 Morone saxatilis | reverse complement strand
ATTGAATTGAATTGAAATCTCATATACAATGAAGTCTTCAGATCTCAAGTATTGTTGGAGCTTTTTATACACTTTATAAAAGTCTCTCCTCCTCCTCTTCATTCTCCTTAGGTCCAGGACAGTATGCAGGTCCCGTTTAAGAAGCAGATGAGGGTGGAGGTGGTGGATAAAACTCACCTGTGTCGCACTCGGGTGGCTCTGGTTGAACAGGTGAGACTCTCTCACACAGTGTCTGCTGCCAGAGGAGGTGTTTGGTGTTTATGTGTGTGTGT
>NW_023339696.1:21814010-21814243 GCF_004916995.1 Morone saxatilis | reverse complement strand
TGTGTGCGTGTGTATGTGTGTGTCGTTGCAGGTGATCGGTGGTCGGCTCCGTCTGGTGTACGAGGAGTGTGAAGACGGGACGGACGACTTCTGGTGTCACATGTACAGTCCTCTGATCCACAGCATCGGCTGGTCCCGATCTATCGGACACCGCTTCAAACGATCTGGTGGGTTTAATGAGCTCCAACCACCGGGTGGCGTTGCGCCTGTACACTTCACCAGACTGCATTTTT
>NW_023339696.1:21811751-21813831 GCF_004916995.1 Morone saxatilis | reverse complement strand
CAGACTTAATATTCTTCTTTTCTGACAGATTCACTGTTTCTGATCATTGTTCTATCAGCTCTTTGGTTGTTTGGTTAAACTTTTCTAATGCAGGCCAAGAATCTTAAAAAATAATCAAAACTTTAAAAAAATATAATATTAATTTAGTTTTCCTCAAAGACATGAATGAAATGCTGAGATTTATTCCAACTGTGTACATTGTTTAAGGTTTCTCACTCCTCCTAAAACCAGGGCATTGCAACCCTCGGTGAAGCTTTTGGCGAGCCCCTAGTTGAATGTAAGCTGGCAGCAGATTAATGAGCAGTGGGTGTGATGATGAAAGTGTGTGTGTTTGCAGATGTGTCAAAGAAGCTGGGCGGTCTGATGGATGCTCCTGGGCAGCTGTTTGCCAAGGTGAGAACAACAACAACATCACCTGCAGTGCAACAGCGTTTTCTTCCTTTTAGACTAGTTTACCATCTAAATTTAAACTTCTATTTAATCGGCACACTGGCACAAACAGACTTTTCCCCTTATGCTTACATTGTTAAAGAAGCAGCTGTAAAATAGTGGATACCGGGGTTTTTAAGCATCACAAAATGACTCGTTTGACTATCAGAATTTGATCCATTCGGTCCGATAACATTTAGAAAGTCTGAGCTGGCAAACCAGAAGTTAGCGCTGGCTCTATAGGCCGCTGCAGCATCCTGAGGAGAGCTCTGACCAGCGTTTGCTCTGTACCTGTGCAGGTGAAGGAGGTGGATCAGAGCGGCCCCTGGTTTGAAGATGGGATGAAGCTGGAAGCCATCGACCCTCTGAACCTGTCTGCCATCTGCGTGGCCACAGTCAGGAAGGTGAGGACCGTCTGAGGGCCGACACTGAGCGAACCGGGTACGGTTGATAAACCGCCTGTCGTCTCTCTCCATCAGGTCCTGGCAGACGGGTACCTGATGATCGGTATCGACGGCTCGGAGGCGGCCGACGGTTCAGACTGGTTCTGTTATCACTCCACCTCTCCCTCCATCTTCCCCTCTGGCTTCTGTGAGATCAACAGCATCGAGCTGACCCCCCCCAGAGGTAGTACGTCCACGGAGAAAAGACAACTGAAGTCTTCAGGACGTCACCGTCTGCAACAAAGTCCACAATTCAACAAACAGAATTGTTGTAAATTTACAAGAAAAATCTCACAAAGTTACGAGAAAAAACAACCATATTGTCAGAGATTAGAAAGAAATTTGCAAGAAGTAAAATATTACAAATTCTCTGAGTTTCACCAGTTTATGTGAAAACCACATTGGATCAACCTCATCAAACCACAGCTGCTGCTTCTTTGATTTAGCAACAAGGAAAAACTTGTGATCTTAGCCAAGAATCAACATATCATTATAAGCATCCCAGTGTTGAATATGAACCCTCTCCTGCGTTTTCTCTGTGATTTTAAACCTACAATACAACCAAATACGCCGTTTTTATTTTGGATATTTTCAAACCATTTCTCTCCAATCTTCAATGAAAGCTACATTTTAACAAACCCACAGATGTTTTATAATAAATGAGTAAAGTTATTTAAGTGAATCTAATATATCTTCTCTGTGTTTGTGTGTGTCAGGTTACACCAACCTTCCCTTCAGATGGTTTGAGTATCTGAAGGAGACCAAGTCTGTGGCTGCTCCCGTCAACCTCTTCAACAAGGTCAGACCAAACACTGATAAGATTGCTTAACAGAGACAGTTTAATGAGTTTGATTCTGTTTCTCCACTTTAATGAGTTACATTGATCTGAAGGTAAAATGAGTGTTGTGTCTCTGGAGGGTCTGGTGGAGACGTGATAGTGATATTTACGGCTGTTTTGTGGTTAAACTAAAGGTCTATCTCTGTAGGTTTCATAATGCTGTCAGACACTGACAATAACAACCTGAGCACATCACCACATCTTTTAGTGGACATACTTTGAGTGGATTTGTCCAAAGGGATTACTTTGCCGCCATAGAAGTCCGTTTGGCAAATAAGTTCTGATTTAATTAAGGATTTATTTTGACCAAACCAGCGTTAGATTGTTGGAAAGACTAACAAAGATTTTGTTTCTGTCCAGTCTGAAGTGT
>NW_023339696.1:21794848-21811726 GCF_004916995.1 Morone saxatilis | reverse complement strand
CTTCATTCGAAACAACAGCTTGCTGCTTCTTTGATTTAGCACAAGGAAAAACTTGTCGAATCTTAGCCAAGAATTCACATATCAATTCATAGATCCCAGCCTGTTGAATATGAACCTCTCCTTGCGTTCTCTCTGGTGATTTTAAACCTACAATACACCAAACGCCGTTTTTTATTTTGGATAGATTTCAAACCATTTCTTCCAATCTCAATTGAAACTACAATTTTAACAACCACAGATCTTTTATATTAAATATGAGTTAACTATTTAAGTGATCATTATATACTTCTCTGTGTTTGTGGTGGTCAGGTTACACCAAACCTTCCCTTCAGATGGCTTGGTTCTGAAGGAGACAAAGTCCTGTGGGTGCTGCCCGTCACCTTCAACCAATGTCAGCCAAACACGATAAGATTGCTTAACAGAGACAGTTTAAATGAGTTTGATTCTGTTTCTGATCCACTTTAATGAGTTACATTGATCTGAAGGAAAATGAGTGTTGTTGTCTCTGGTAGGTCTGGTGGAGAGTGATAGTGATATTACGGCTGTTTTGTGGTTAAACTAAAGGTCTATCTCTGTAGGGACTCCTTTTCATAAGCTGTCAGCACTTGACATATAACAAACCTGAAGCCCATCCACCACATCTTTAGTGGACAATTTGAGGTGGAATTTGTCCAAAAGGATCTTTTCCGCCATGAGATCGTTTTTGGCAATACAGTTCTGATTTAATAAGGATTATTTTGACCAAACCAGCGTTAGATTGTTGGAGAGATCAACAAAGTTTTGTTTCTGTCATTCTGAAGTGTGTTCACAATTATCTGCTAGCTTAGGTAAAATGACTGGTTTTGTGAATGGAGTCTGGTGGGCCTCAGCGCCTGTTTGTTTAGGTCTGAGATTGTGGCGTTCCACTGCGACACCTTCATATATATATATATATATATATATATAAAACCTTTAAGTCAGTTTACAAGCAAAATATTTTATGGTGCCAGTTTCTTAAATGCTTCTGTATCTGAAGATGTCACTTTGGGCTCTTTTGAGTTGATTTAATTTATTTGTAGATTTTAACACTAATCCATCAATGGACACAAAACATGAAACATAAAAATAAATCAGTAGGATCTTTTATAGACCAACATCCATCCTCATCAACAAACCCGTCCTCTGTCCTCCGTTAGGACGTCCCTAACCACGGTTTCCGTCCCGGCATGAAGCTAGAGGCCGTGGACCTCATGGAGCCCAGGCTGGTCTGCGTCGCCACGGTGACCCGCATCGTCCACAGGTTGCTACGGATACACTTTGACGGCTGGGAGGACGAGTACGATCAGTGGGTGGACTGCGAGTCGCCTGACCTGTACCCGGTTGGCTGGTGTCAGCTGACCGGGTATCAGCTGCAGCCTCCTGCTGTCAACGCAGGTAACACACACCCCGATAGGGTGGGAAGACCCGGTACCTGGGAGTGAGCGAGTTATCTTTATATAACTTTATATGTTTCCTGTTTGTATAATGAAATGTGTTTCAGGCTCCAGAGAACTGCAGTCAGCAGCATCCAAACAGAGGAAGAAATCCCAGCAGTACAAAGGACAGAAGAAGAGTAAGTCTCAAAAAACAGAATTTTTTTACATTAATTCATAAAAAGACACAGAACGTAAAACATCAGTTTACATTAAAGTGTGGTCGCAGTTATAACATCTTATATTGTGGAATATTTTACAATATTAAATCACCAGCATTGGGACAAATCTCTTTTACACTGACTTTAAAATTATTATTTATCAACACATTAATTCCATTTTCTTTGGTGTAAATGTATTTTTAAATAATTTCTATATATGAAATAAATCGAATGAATAAAATGGCTGATTTCATTATTCTTTACTTCTTTACTTACTGCGGCAGCTTCACATCACTCATCATTCTGTCTGAATGGTGAATGAACCACATGAATATAATAATTAATAATTTGGTTCATACATTGTAAGATTAAATGTTTACAGACAAAAGGAGATTATGTTTTTTTCAATTAGAGGTTTTCATCACAGATTTTGATAAATAATACTATTTTTAAAGCACTTTCAAGCTTCCAAAACAAACAGTTAATATCAGAAACACCCATGAACAAACAGAAATTAACACAAACGCGTATATGTATATATATATCGGGCGGAGTCTCGTTCTCGTCTCCCGATTTTACATATATATATAAAATCTGAAAATAATACATATAATTGTTTATTTCCGCCTGTTTTCACTGACCTTTCCCTGTTCTCTCAGAGAGGAAGTTGGCCATCACTAAGCGACCCGTCAGCCTCTCCGGCGTCGTGGTAACCGGCGTCCCCAGGAGCCTATCGGGAGACGAGAACGAGACTCCGCCCGATTACCCATCACCCCCTACTCCTGCCTCAGCGGCCCAGCCCCCCTCCGCTGACCCCGAGAGCAGCCCGAACACGGAGGGGGGGGCAGGTACACACACACACTATTATCATATCAATGGAGCTCATTTTCAACTATTTAAGGATTATTTTCATTATGGATCCATCTACTGATTATTGATCCATTAATCCATTGATTGATCACTTTGCAAAACCTCTTAAAATAGTGATTCTTACATGAAAAATAGATGCTAACTTATGTATTCTGATTTTAGCCAACAATGAATTATGTAGTGGTACAAAGATAACGATAGCTTTCTACAAGGTAGAGGGCATCTAGCGAGCTAACTGTAGCTAAGCTAACTGGGGTTGTCCTGCTGGCTGTATCTTGGCTGTACGGTGTGGGTCTGGTGTCGGTCTCTGTACGGTGTGGGTCTGGTGTCGGTCGCTGTACGGTGTGGGTCTGTGTCGTCTCTGTACGTGGGTCTGGGTTGGTCGGCTCTGTACGGGTGGGTCTTGGTGTCGTCTCTGTAACGGTGTGGGGTCTTGGTGTCGGTCTCTGTACGGTGTGGCTGGTTCGGTCTCTGTACGTGTTGGTCTTGGTGTCGTCGCTGTCGGGTGCTTTCTTGGTGTCGGTCTCGTACGGTGTGTGTCTCGGTGTCGTCTCTGTACGGTGTGGGTTCTGGTGTCGGTCTCCTGTACGTGTCGGTCTCGGGAGTCGGCCGCTGTACGGGTAGTGGTCTGGGTGTTGGTCTGCTTCGTGGTGTGGCTTGATGTCTGATTTAGTAAACGGTGAGCCTAAGTTAGGTCGCTATAGATCTTAAATCGTCTAAATAAATATAGAACATTGCAAGGATAGGTAAACGTTATTCATATATGATTGTCAAGATTTACATGCGTTCAGTGTTTGGTCACTGCCAGTTCACTGCCACTGGTGGCGCTGTTAACTGCAGTTTAATGAAAGCTACGTTTAGAAGCTTTAACGACTTACAAATAGTTATAAATTCTCTGTCCATCGACTAATTGATTAATGGACTAATGGTTTCAGCTGTACTTGTGTAAACTGTTGGGTAGATTATTTTCCACAACAAAACATCTTATTTTATAAGCTAAATCTTGTAAAAGCACTAAAGCTGTCAGATAAGTGTAGTGAAGTAAAAAGTACAGTATTCCAAAGTCCTCTTTGTTTCTGTAGCTTCACAGATTAAAGAAGAGAACCTGGAAGGAACTGAATTATCTTCTGAACGGACTGAAACAGAAACCAACGGATCATCTGGAGAATTCTTCACCAGCAAGGACCAGTAGGCGTCATCCATTGTTCTCTTCCTTCATCCATCTCTTGCAATACTCATGAAATCATCTACTGTGATAAGATCAGGTTTTTATTTTTATCTTTTGGACACACTAAATGATGCATTACGCTTCAGTCCAAAACCCTTTTTTTATCCTCTGTGAACACGACTGCTGACCTTCCTCCACCTCAACATCCACAGTGTTTACTCCTCAGTCTATCTCTTGGTGCCCGGTCAGACCAGAGACTCATTATATTGAATACAAAAATTAAGTATTTAGCCAATTTTCCCCACATTTTTTTTATTGAAATTACTTTTCAAGTAAATAAAATGTGATTCTAGCTATGACGCTGCATGTATGAGTAAATGCGAAGCTCATTGGCGATACTGTAGCTAGCTACAGTAGCCCATCAAGCTATCTAGCTGCCAACTGCCAGTTAGGAAGCTGGCTAGCTCTACAATCTAGATGCTTTAGCAGCAACCAAAAGCTTGAAGCTGAAGTTGGTTTGTCAAATATTTTGATTCGAGCCTAGTGGACATTGGAACGGTCAATTGTTGTTGAAGTTTCACTCAAATGATGACATGATCTGTTAATTACAGTCAATTGTTTTACTGAAGGTGTTTTGTCTTCTCATTATTATTCTCAGAATTTAACGTTATCGTTGCTTTTTGTTCTAAAAGTCTGTTTGAACATGCTACCATTAGCCAGCCACGGTAGGCTACCAAGTTAGCTAGTTTGTCAACTGCCAATAAAGACGATAGCTAGCTCGTTGCTAACAGGATTAAAACTAAACACTGTTTATTCAAGAGATTTA
Organism: Morone saxatilis; assembly: GCF_004916995.1. Taxonomy (NCBI): domain Eukaryota; kingdom Metazoa; phylum Chordata; class Actinopteri; family Moronidae; genus Morone; species Morone saxatilis. The sequence continues at coordinate 21,807,250 of NW_023339696.1, read as the reverse complement.
TTATTTATGAGCCAATCCCTGTCATTTCTTTTTAAAGAAATTGAGGTCATGCTGGTCTGACCGGGTCCTTACTTTTCATGTCCAAAACTCCCTCATCTCCCTTTTTTGACTTAACCAAGAACAAAATACCAGTTTGACAGTGTGGGAAAATGTTTAACTACACACTCTGTTAGACTCTTCTGACTGAGCAACAAGGGCAAAAAAGACCAGAATAAAAGAAGAAGAGGAAGGAGAACAGATACGCCAAACAGCAGCGTTAATCATCTTTGGTTCCTCGGAGGAAAAAAAGGAATCGACAGGAAAAAAAAAAAACATGAGAAACTTTTTTATGAAGATTTTTTTAACGCCAAGATCTTTGTTGTTTGTACGTGTTCACGTGGTGTGTTCAAGGGTCAAAACTCTTGACGTAATAATAATAATACTGGATGCTGTGTAATGTCATGTTGAGATTAGCAGTCATTTAAAAATGTTGTATGAGTGTTAATGTGTGTGTGAGTGCTGCGGTTTGGATTCTGGAAACAAGAACCCCGTTAGAGCCACGGCAGTTAATTGGTTTTGTTTTTTGAACCACTGCTGGCAGTTTGCGTTGTTACAGAGTCAGTTAGAAATGCTTTCAAACAATGAGATAATCTATTAGCTGCAGTATATTGTTCCGATGTATTGAGCATCAGTTTGTTGGAAAGTTTAAAACCAGCCAAATGTGAGTGAAGTTTGGATGAAAATACGTCCTCCTCGTCGGCAAAGAAACACACTTTTTGTTGTAAACATCTGTTAGCTACAGGGTTCTGTCAGAGCAACTGCAGTTAATCAATGTCCAAACAATCGCAATGACTAATGATTAATGTAGGTTGTTTAAAATGTTCAGTACTGGTTTGATTCAATATTTGAGTTTCAGGACCGCCAAAAGCCAAAAAAGTCTAATTAGTACAAAATGTAAGAGTAATAAAACAGTTATTTTACCTAAGATTGGTTCTTAGTGATGCAGTGACTCCTCTCATGGCTAGTCTGTGAGTTACTTTAGTTGGAGTCATTCCATTTTTCCAAAAAAAAAACAATTGTCTGAAAAATGTAAAAAAGTACTTTTGATGCCTAAACTGCCACCGTTTAACCACGTGTTTATTATTGTTACCATGATGATGGAACACATCCAAATTCACAAAGATCTTCTGGGCAAAAACCTCCAGGGAGTGTTTGTATTTCTGGAAAATACTTTGGAGAAAGGGCTGCTTGTTTTCAGACAACAGGCTGTCAGACAAATTGAAAATGAAGAAGGGAAGAAAAGCTCTCCAAGCTAGCTTTAAAGCTAACTGTGAGTTAGCAAGCTTGTTAGCTCAGTTGCTAATAAGTTCACAGGTTATTAAAGTGATATATCTGTAGCATTTGGCTCCTAAATCATGTCTCTATTGTACAACCTTTAACATTTGACAACATTGGCTTCTTTTTTTTAATGAAAACAAAAAACGTCCCCTCGGTACTGAAACTCTGGTATTGAACAACCAGCTCTAATATTTAACATTATTTGATATTCAGAAAGAACTGATGACCAATATAGTGTCACAGATCAGTAATAATTAATAAATGAAGACAGATACTCAATTTCTTTGTAAATTATTATTGTTTTTATTATTATTATTGTGGCGGCTGCAGTGTGAGAGTCTACAGATTCTGGCTTCTTCTGATTTTTACTCCCTGTTTTATTTTAAAAATATCTCACTGAAAGTTGTACTGGGATGTTTCCAGTAGTCACCAGTGTGTTTATACTGGGCAGCTCTATGGTCCCATGTGTGGAACTTATAAATGTGAAGCAGGGTGTTGATGAAGAAACTTCCCTCGATAAATAAAAGTTAATTGTAGTTTAGCAACTAACAGTAATTATGTCTTGACGTGAAAACTATTGATACCTCACAAAAAGTTTATTAATGATTAAAAAAATCTATTAAAGGTTGGAAAAACAAAATGCTATAATATGGTATAATAGAGATTATTTAAAAAACGCTGGAGTATATTTGATTGTAAAAGATTCTAGTAATAATTATCATCAGATTATTAAACTGTTCTAAAAAATAGACTTTATTGATCCCACGCCATATTAAATATGGTAGATTTAAGTCATTTATCATATACAGGAGGGCATTGCATTCACCAAAGTTATTTCGTATTTATGACCATAATTACTTCAAACTTTGGGATGGGAATTGATAAGATTGTATTGATCCTAGTGTCATTGTTGATTCTTTATCGATTCCCTTATTGATTCCTGCATACACAAGTTTTCAGTATCAACGCCCGCAACAGTTTTATTGTCTTCAAATCGGAACAAAGTGTAGAAACAGAGTAAGAAAACGCTTTGTTTGCTGAAGGAATTGATTAGTTCGGAGGTGTACGATTCCAATGGATCAGGCGATTTGGAACCGGTTCTCGATTCCCATCCTTATTCTCAGCTGAGTTCAGATTAAACGGTAGCATGCTAACGGTAGCAGACTCATTACAGTCCTCCTAACATATCAGCATGCTACTGTGCTAAAGTTAGCACATTATGGAGACTAAGGAGAGGATTTTAGAAATGCTAAGTAAAAAGTAACTTTGGAAACAATAAAATATATACAAAATATATAAAAATGGACAAATTAACAATTAAGTTAACATTAGTGTACAAAAGTAAAATATATATGGACTAAATTATCTATAGTCTGCCTGGAAATGTAATAATAAGCAGCAACAAAACATTCCCATTCCCAGTTGAGTTCAGATTAAGGATTAGCATGTTGTTATGTTAGCATGCTAACGTGCTAAAGTTAGCACATTATGAAGCATTTCAGAAAAGAGATGAAACCACCGCCTCTGTATGTCGGGACGGCCAAACTGAAAAAAGAAAAAGATGCCTTAGAACGTGTGTTTCTGTGAACGCGACTGAACAAAGACTTGAGGGAAAGTGTCGGATTACGTTTGCTGGTGTCGACAGTAACGGCTCAACAATGTCGGCGCCACTTGATTTAAACCTTTTCTATTTGTGATGTTGAGTGTTAGTTTTGTCTGTGTAAATCTGAACACGTCAGGAGTTTGTAGCCACAATAAGACGGCAGTAATGTCCTTTATAAATGTCATGAGTGATTTTTTTTTATGTGTGCATTTGATTCAAGCTCCAGCCCTTTTTTGTGTCTCTGGATGCAGTTATAATGACCACGACCCAAATCTCTCCATTATTATCCCTGATGTGATCAGAAGGAGGTCCCCAACTATTTATAATATTCAGTAAATGTGGCTGGTTGACAGTCCAGCTACATTAGACCGCACAACTACAGAGTAAACGACAATCTATTCTAATTAGTCGTGTTAATTTTGTCAATGAAAAACTGACAGAAAATTAGAAAACCTAAATAAAAAGTAACTGTAAAGCTTAAAAATGTTATTGAACAAAAACAAATGAACGTTAACAATTAAATTAACATTAGTTAACAAAACTAAAAGATTTATGGACAAAATCATAGTCCGACCGGAAATTATTCAACAAACAGCAACAGAACTGCTGGGATAAAACATGAAATTATAAAAAGGTAACGTTTTAAAAAAGTCAGGTTTTTTTAGCCTTTGCACATCAAGTCCACATTTTTCTAAGGTATTTTTTTTTTAAACCTTAATTCAATTAAATATGTTACACATAGAAACCTTCCACACTGAATCCGATGATTTGTTAAATTAGATTTTGAAATCCACAATACAAGACGGAGCCGTGAGGATAATTTTTGTCTCACTAGTAGAAAAAGAAAACAGGAATATCGGGTTCAAGTTGTCAAACGAGGAGAGTTTGACCTGCTTTGAAAAAGTTTCATCCATCAATAAAGTTTTCAGGAGTGGGTGTGTAAATATAATTGGTTCAATGTGAGGTCGTATTTATTTTTTAACATTTGACAATTTGAGACAAAGAACAATGGACTTGGTGTGCAAAATATGGAAGCCCATTTCTGCCAATGTGATAGGGGAAAAAGATTCTGTAAGTCATTATCCATCTATAATGAGAAACTTAACTTACTTAGTTGAGATCAACAAAAAACTAAACTAAAACAACAAAATCCAAATTGGGTGCAGAAATTAACACTGCTGATTACATTATAATCTAAAGTAGTCTGTTTTAATCTCGTCAAATCTAATCTAACTATGGGAGCTCTTTTCTGTCAAGAAAAGAAAAAAGATGAGCACAAAGGTGATGGCGGTGCGTTTGTCAAAGTTCTGAATTGGGTTTAATTGTTTTTTGTTGGCTTCCATACTTATCCCACACAAGGTGCCTGTTTTCCAGGAGGGAAAGGCTCGATGATAACGCACAAATCAATTGTTATAGGGCTGTGTGTGTGTGTGTGTGTGTATATGTGTGTATGTGTGTGTATCTTGCACACTGATCTTGTAGCTGTTTTAAACTTCACACCTGTTACTCGCACTACTGTGTTAGTGTGTCGTCTGTTAAGTGTTGTCTTTTTGTACGTGACTCTCCAATACTGTCAAACTGTCTTCTTTGTATTACGGTGCTATCTATCGATGATATATTCACGTTTGATAAAGTTTTTATGGAACGATTTTGACAGGAGCGGAAGAAGTTGTATTTTGGATGCAGCAGTTTGCGATAGATTTTGTATACGGAGAAAATGTTCGATGTGTGTGTTAAAGGTAAAACTGCTCAGCTTAAGGATTCATGTTTGCGAGTTGATGATCTTCCTCGTCCATTTGGGATGTATGTGTGTATATCAGCAATTGGAACGACGACTTCTTGGGCTTTATAGGGTTTCTGTGGGGTTTGAAGTATGGAAGCCCATTGCCGCTGATGTGACAAAAAATAATAATTAAGTCATAATGAGAAGCTTCCTCAAGAAATTGACTTAGTATCTCAGAATGAGAAACTTTGTCTAGTTGCCCAACCCTGGATCACAGAAAACTTTATAACTTACATAACGTGGTAATTCCTGAACTATTAGCAACCACGTCCGCCCTCAGGTTCTTACGGCAACTTGGGCTGCGTTTATTAACATCATGTGATCTCCCATTGGTACAGCCCTTGTTTTAAAAATGGCCAATAAAGAAGCTTTTGTGTTGTGTTTTAGCCGTTATCCGATCTGTAAATGTACACTTCACAGGCAGCCTTCAAAACCTGCAAGACAGAGCTGATAAAAAACAGAAAAGCTTGCAGAGCCGAACCCAGACTGGTGAGGTTTTATTTATTTCTCTTTTGAATACATGTGCCATTGGATTAAAAAAAAAAAAAAAAAAGGTTGCGATCTGAACTGTATTTGTGTCTGTTAATGTCCATTTGGTCCACATGTTTGTGCTGTGAACATGATGTTTACTGAGCTCTTATCAAAACAAATGTTTTTAAAAAATCTCTATATAGATTTAAATCTATATACTAAGTGTATGACAAAAGAAATGTAGTTATGTACTGATGTTAACTTTCATGAAGCTTTTTTTTAATACATTGTGCAATTTTTGGCAGCATGATTGTGAAGAAATTATTACGTTTAGATGACTCACTTTACATTTTTTATGCAATAAAAAAAGTTATGAGGAGAATGAAGTTATCACGTTGTGCATTATTTGTGTCTTTTATTTCAGTACCTTGTGGTTGACTCAGCAGTAGTTTCCTATCTGAACACCTGATCCTTTTTCATAATGTTGAGTTATAATAACGATGCACGATCGTATCGGCCACCAAGGCTTCACAGGGGTCACAAAGCCTTGATTTTAATGGGTGTAAGAAGACTAAATCTACACGTTTTTTCGTTAAGTTTAGGTGTTTTAGTATTTATATTGTTACAAGTTACAAAAACACAATACAGACGGATAATTGTATAAAATGTTACAAAACATCCAAAAAACATAACTCTGGTCAGTATACACAGGAAATAATCAAATCTGGTTTTTCACGAACTTCCTGCAGTTATTACATTCTGGGTTCATTGTTCAGTTTATCAGCTGTTCTCTACTGTTATTGATACTGATCAATAGAATATGAAACATGCAGAAAATATAGTCAGTTTACTCACTGATAAAAAAGGCTGGAAAATACTGAGCAAGGGATGTTCCTGGCAACTAATTTCACATCAATTAAACAATATTTAAAAATAAAGAGTGAAACCAGCTGCTAGAAACCCAAAGCAGACCGCAGGAACCAAATGTTAGGACTATAAAGTGGGACAAAGAGGACTCCTAAAACCAATGGTGGCATTAGTGCAGGGACGCGGGGCTGCTGCCTGCTGGGTCTGAATCCCTGACCAGCATTGTCTGGTTCTGTCCGCTCCTCACACTCAGGATCTGGATCTGAGCCTGATGTGTTTCCATCCTGGACCCAGCAGATCTGAGGTCAGCAGCGTCTCCTGATGTTTGGGATGTTTCTGTCAGCTGCTGAAGGGGGTAGGATTCAGCTGATCTTTCTGTTCTGGAGTCCTTTTTTTCCCCGTCAGCATCGGTGTAATGTGGAGCCCAACGGCTGAAGCTCTCACTACTGATATTCAGCCTGAAACGTGTGGATTATTTTACCTCTGCGCGCTAAAAGCAGCCTCTCGTACAGAATAACAAGCACACACCCGCCTGCAGTAAAACTACATCTCAGTCAACAGTTTATGTTGTTATATCAACATAAACTGTTTACTGTGGATTAATTTACCGCTGAATATAGTCCCCAAGAAATGCACTGGTCAAGGCAGATGACCACCCACCTAGAGCCGAGGTTTCTGCCTGTTAAAGCAGTTTTCTTGCCCCCGTCTCAAGGTATTGCTCATGGTGGTAAACTGTTGGTCTCTTGTAATGAATAGGAGGTTCGTCTAGACTTGATTCTATTTGAAAAGTGTCCTGAGATAATTTCTGTTATGAAATTGGCGGTATACCAATAAAATTGAATTGAATTGAAATGAACATGCTAGCATTAGCAATGTGTACATTTGAGACCGACGGGAATTCTTTCATTAATTTTAAAACGGGTATTTAACTAACAGGACAAGTACAACCAATGGCCACTGAGGAAAGTATTTCAGTATTTATATATTTACCGTATCACAAACTGAGTATCTGTAGTTAAACACCAGTAATGACTTACTGTGAATGTGAACGGGGCATTGAGAGCGAACTCTGACTGCAACACTGACGCAAACAAAACCTGCAGTTCCTCTAACGACCACTAAAGGCTGGTCTCTATAGGTAATAAGGGTGTGGCCACTTTGAGTGACAGGTGGGTGCCATCACAGGCGGAGTCAGGACTGCCAAGATGGCGCCGGCCATGTTCACTTATGTAGTGTATGGTTAGCATGCTAACATTTATTCAGCTGAGGCTGATGGGAATGTCATTAACATTCAGAAACACTCAGAGACTGCGACAGTTGTTGTTAACATGAGACTTTATTGATAAGTGCTACATGTTCGGAATTGATCAGTGAAGACCAAGTCAGACGATCGACTGTAGGGGGGGCAACAGATGTGACGGGGCGGGGTCAGTGGGGTCCAGTTGGGTGCAGTTTACTGGTCTGTGATTGGCCAGTTTACTCGTACAGCCAGGGCTGGCCGCAGGGGGTGTAGGCAACGAACTCCTCGGCCTTGAACCACAGGTCGACCTCCCTCTTGGCGTTCTCCAGGGTGTCGCTGCCGTGGATGATGTTCCTGAGGGAACAGAGAAGGAAGGTCAGTGGAACAACGGACGGCTCTGATATGAGAGTGTGAGTCAGTGATTATGATAATGTAATCAAAACTGTACATTAATATGTTAAAAAAACAAACAAAAAAAATTTAAAAAGACCATAATGTGTGTTTCATTAAAATAACTTTACATGATGTTCCATCGGATTATGGCAGGCCAAAAGTGCCAAGAAATCATTTATGAATGAAACGTTTGACTTATAAGCATTATTTTGAGATACTATCAGATTTTGATTTAGAATTTTGTATATGTGCTTTAATATTATAATTTTGACTTAAAAATGTATGATTTCTTTTCTTCTCTTGTTCTTTTTCACTTTAATTGTTAGATTTCTGTTATAATTTTGACTTATAAGTGGTAATTTTATTACGTAACTCCAGAACAAACATTTCTAACTCATAATTATGACTCATTATCTCATAATATATATCTTATATTTTTGTAGTGGAACTGTGCTTCCACAGAGTCAATCAGTCAATATTTAGTTATGCTATTGTCAGTTTATATGTAGGATACATAATATTTAACTGATTAATGACTACTGCCAATAATTACATGATACTTCTACAAATGCTCAATGTGTTTATGTGTGTGTGTGTGTGAGTGTGTGTGTGTGTGTGTGTGTGTGTTAGTGTTCACTCACCTGCCGATGTTGATGCACAGGTCTCCACGGATGCTGCCAGGCTTGGAGTCAGCGGGGTTGGTCTCACCCAGCATCATCCTGGCCAGCTTCACAATGCTCTGACCCTCCCACACCTGCAAACACACCAACACACCTGTGACCTGTGTGCTCGGGGAGGCGTTACGATGCCACAATGATCTATGAGGTAAAATTAGTGTTTCTGTCTAGTGTGGTGGAGAGTGACAGTGATATTACGGCTGTTTCTGGTAAACTAAAGGTCTATCTCTGTAGGGAGTATTTTTTACAGTGCGGTTTCAGTATTTTTACTTCAGTAAAGCATCTGAATACTTTCATCACTGTCGATGGATGGACGCACATTCAGAAGGATGCTTTAGGAGGAATCTATAATACGTTGGAGCTGTTCGAGGTCACCTTTCACACATCCTGACAGCGATCGACCGTCAGCTCCATAAAAGGAGAGAGACCTTGAAAACAAAGAGGGTGTGAAGAGAGAGACAACTGCTAGGCGAGCGAGCACATAAAGAAAGAGAGAGAGAGAGAGGTGTGATGGATTGTTGATGACGTGGAAAGAGATAAAAAGAGAAAGATATCTGAGTGATTCGAGTGCCGGAGATGTGTAGGATGTCTTTGTGTGTTTATTCTTAATGTGTATCTGTGTGTGTGTGTGTGTGTGTGTACCATGGCGAGAATGGGTCCAGAAGACATGTATTTGCAGAGTCCACCATAGAAAGGCATGTCCTTCAGGTCCAGGTAGTGGTTCTTCATGTGGTCCTCAGATGCCTAAACGCACACCAAATACAAAATATTAATCCAAAGACACAGCAAAAGAAAGTTTCCTTCTGTCCAGTTATCTGACAGCATTAAAAATAATAGACTTTACTTTTAGCGTTTATAACCACTTAATAAACGGTTTATAATACACTTTAATGTGCAAACAAGGTTCATTAATGTTTTATAACTTCTACTGTGATATGTTCGTAACTGGTGTATAAACACTTCAAATGAATAATAACACAGATTTAATCATGTTTAATATATGATTGAACACATGAACAAATCCACACATGGTCACTTTTTAACCCAGTGATTTTTAGTGTGTACAGAATATTTATACCTGATCACAAATTCTATCCTGAACTCTTTCAAACTGATGGATATCGATCTCACGTGTAGTACAGAGCAAGTCAGGGCGTGGTTAGCCTAGCTTAGCATTCATTTACATAATTTCCTGTCTGTACATTTATTAGATTTATTTTTTACAAATATGATATCTTTTATCCTCCTCTATGCCGATGACACACAACTCTATATCTCACCTTGGTTCACCTAAAGATCTGAGCACCTGTCCACCATTTTTATTCTATTTTTTATTCTTTAGTGTAAAACTGTTGTTTGAAGTCTGATAACCAAAGTTTGAGTTCATCCTCACTGCTGTTATACGCCTGTAGAGTATTAATCCACACAGACAGTGGAGGTCACATCACCAGCAAACACACATAGAACAGCTGGGAATAACTACACTGAGTATGGGACTGTGATCTGAGTCCTTCAGTGCGACACTCAACAACTCAACAGCTGCTCTGTGTGTGTGTGTGTGTGTGTGTGTGTGTGTACTGTGCTTCTATCTTTGTAAGGACCTTGAGTGTAAGAACAATAGGTGGCAAAAGATAAAATCTTCCCTTTCATAGTTATAAAAGTATATAAAAGTTTTTACATAAATTCATTCTAATGCTGATAATATAAAAGCTCATATGAATTCTATTACATGTGACCTTGTATCATACAATAATATAACCTGTGCTTAATACACACAGTACTCAAATTAAATCTAATAAAAATATCTGTATATTTATAAATCTTGGACCCTTTAGGAGCTGTATTACGATCATATTCTTTCTCTTAATGTTTCTTTGTGAGTTAGACTTTATGAACTGTCACCATTTATTCAGTCCTCTGGTTTCTTTTACATTTTATTTCATTTTTAACTTCCTGGTTTGAAAACATTGGCTGGCCAGCCGTCGTCATGGTTACCTGCGTGAATTTGGCAGCCACCAGCCTGAAGCCTCTATGCTCGAAGCGCTTGATGATCTCGCCGCACAGTCCTCTCTGGACGCCATCAGGCTTCACAGCAATGAAGGTACGCTCCATTTTTACTGATAGAAGGCTGCAGACACCAACAAAGAAGAAAAACACGTATTTTTAGTAATGTCACGGTAATATACCAAATATTGTTGGTTCATTATGAAACTATGGCGGGGGAAATAAGACCTTGGCCAGCCTCCAAACACTGCAGGAACTATTAAACCAGAGGAAATAAACTAGGAACTGAAAATCCCCTCTGAACATTCCTGTTTGTGTTCCCACCACATCTGAATGGGGGTCATTCCTATGTTCCCAGGGATGATTAGGGGAACATTAAACTGGGTAACATAGACTCCCATCTGAAGAACTACAAAGATTTGTCAGATTAGACTAGCCTATCGTCCTCCCGTCCTGTGTTTTCACCATGAAGATTATATTGGATTGCTCCTCATTAGACGAACTGGTGAGAAATCAGAACTGCCTCTAAGCTTTTGGACGACGTTTTCTTTTCAGCACGGAAACCATCCACTGAAAGATGACACTGGCTCGTAATGTTGGACAAAGCTTTGGCTGCTCTAATTTTACTGCCTGTTGGTATCTGTGAAGCTGATATCCGCTGAAAGCAGGTGGCTCTGGCAGCACTTGAGGTTAAGAAAGCAGAAAAACCCATGAGGCGGCTACTCTATACTTGTTTCTGAGGGTATAATTAGGATTCAGGGTCACAGATGGAGCTTATACTCTGCTGATTTGTCAAACTGAATCATTACCAGGTCCTTTTTTTGTTCCATGAGCAGCATGATGTTTCTGTTGGACAGCTTTGGTCTAAAGTGCTGTAGCTCTACAAATATTAACCAGATTTACATGAAATAGTTGTTCATTGTCCCTAGAGGATAACCCCTGATACATTTGGTGACCTCCTTGCCTTTCCTCTAGTGCCACTACCAGGATGAAATTTACTCAAGAAAAGGAACATCTAAATCTAAGACTTTTTAAAAATTATTTTTAGAGCATTTGTGTTCAGAGAACAAACCTTTGCAGCCAGAGAAGATGGTTACAAAAAGACAAAACAAAAGAAAATGTGCAAAAAATGCTGCAGAGAAATAAAACACATTCACCCGTTTTCTGGTGTTGGGCTTTTTTAACAAATGTTGCAAAATATTAGTTTTTCTGTCTGTTTGCAGTTCTCACAGGTACTGAGTACCAGCACTTCTGGTTGTACCGACACCTCCTGGTGTGTCTAGGTATGCACCCCGAAACGCCTGCCTAGCGCTTGTGTTTTCTTCCCATCAACATTCTGCAAGGACCTATTTTCATGTGAAAGGGTTAGAGAAAGTTTGCAGAAACTATTCCTGTTTAAGCGTCTTTGTGACCTCTGGCCTCCCCTCCAAAAAACAAAGACAATTGCTGCACAGGAAACAAAATACTTCATCTACAGAAATAGATAACTGGTGGATCTACTGGCTCACTCACTCAGAAACAGCAGTGAGAGACGCCCAGTTTCAGTGAACCAATCAGGACTTTACTAACCGGGGGTGGGGGAGGTGAGGGGAGGAAGGGGGTGTCTGCAGCTGTTTGGAAGCACATGGTGCTTGGACCATGTTAAGAAAAGTGATTATTCCTGAAGTTTGTGAGGAATCTGCATGCAGAGATACGACAAGACTTTAAGTCATTTAGTTACAGTAACTATTTGTGAAGCTGTAAAAACTGTTTACTGTTAATTAAAGTTTATGAAGGAGAGAATTTCATTGCATTATGAAGTGACAAACTTAAGCCTGCTTTTGGCTTTAAAGTTAGCATGAAAACCTGCTTTAAATCTGCACTCAGATCTTCAAAAAAGCAGTTATTTGTTGTCAGCCTGAAAAATTTATAATTACAAAGTGACAGGTTCACAAAGGCTGATGTACAAAGACTCGAGGTTATTTTATTGTTGTTTACAACACAAGGTTGTAGTTCCCTTTATGCTACTACAAAAACAGGGTTTTAGCTTCCAGTCGAGGTTCGGGAG
>NW_023339696.1:21782644-21794748 GCF_004916995.1 Morone saxatilis | reverse complement strand
GTGTGTGTGTGTGCGTGCGCAGTATAAGTGGCAGAATCTGTGTCACTGGTTGACAGATCTGTTGAATCCTCTCCACAGTGTAATTTATCTCTCTGACCGCTGGCTTCAGTTCGAGATGACGAGAGTGAAACGCTGTTGGAAAGTGAGAACGTTTACAAATGTCCTCCGTTTCTAAAAATCACTAAAGTGAAAAAGATATCTTTTCTACATTTATGGGACCCCTTTCTTGATCCACTATAAAAAGAAAAACAGCTTTACCGTAACATATACAGTAGTGTTCTTTCTACTATTACAGTAAAAGAACATTAGTACTGTTAAGTTTTAATCCATATTTTACTGTATAAATACAGATTTTTTTTTCAGAGATTTTTTTACCATCAAAACAAACAGTTTTGCCCTATAAAAATACCATATGATGATATGATGATTTTCCATTTAGTCTGGTTGGTGTTATTTTATAACTACTTTTATTTATTTTTGTCTTTTTTCTTTTCTTGTAAACCAACTTTAATATACTGTAAATATTTGTTGTTATATTTTTATGTGGCAACAATAAGCTTCCGTAGTTCTGGATATGCAGCGTCTGTAGCATGTTGAGCACTTGATGTAGTGAAACGTGGCAGCTTTGGGGCTCCATACAATGAGTCACATACAGTCAGTGTTTGGCACAGGCTCAGTCATGTCAGCACGGCCATGTTTGACCCTCAGTTCAAACTCAATCACCTGCTGCTTCCCTCCGTCAGTCAGATATCAGGTGTTCAGACCTGCTGCTCGAGTCCAACAGACTGACTCCACATTTGGTCGGAGGCGAAATATTTTTATCTGGACGAAACTTTTCATATAAAATGTTTTTATTTCCATTCTTGGTAAAAATGTTCAAATGTTCAAACAACCTTACTGTCCATCATTACTCCGAACTACGACTCCCAGAAAGCATTGCTGTCAGAAACGTCCAATCAGAGAGTGTAAGGTTCTGTTGCTGTGCGGCTGATGGTGAAGTTAGAGGTTGATCTTTGAAATAAAACTACATATTAAAACAAAAATGTATTAACTTTGACCTATGTTGTTAAATAGGGGGACAATATGAGTGGGGGTGTAATCTTAAATAGTTTGTTTTTATAGTACTGAAGTAAATTTATGCTACTTAAATACTTCTACTCTATTACAACTGGCTGATATAGTTACACCCAGTACCTGAACTGACCCCAAAAAACAACCTTAATTCTGCACAACCCTAATTATTTCTTTATCCTTTTTAACAAAGACATTTACAGTGCTGTTTTCTTAGTATCAGCTTAGCTTATATGCAAATTGCTGCTGCATGGTACGGTAAAACATTTCACATTTGTATTTGATTATTTTAAATGATATTTAGATATGATTCACAATTATTGCAAATCATAATTTTTGCATCACTAAAATCATGTTATTTTACTTCTTGTTATTTGCATATTGCATTTGGACACATTGTCATTTTGATGAACTGTGCAAATAGTATAATGTATAACATGCAGTTATACATTAGTTTGCCTGCACAGTAGGGACTTTTACACTACCTCTGCTGATCGTACTCTGGCACTTGCAGAATGCAGGACTTTTACATGTGACGGAGTATTTTTACTCTTACTAAAGGATCTGAATACTTTCCACCACGGTCCCCCCGCCCTCTAATGTAAAGTTAAGAGGTGTAATGCATTATGTAAGGGGGATAACGGTTTCGTCCTGCACCTGTTTTATAATAACTGAACTTGGACTGTAAGACATACACACACACACACACACACACACTCTGTGTTTGCATGACTACAGCACTCTCCAACACTATCCACTGAATGCCTTTAATCTGCAGCTCCAACCTTCACCCTTCCCCCAAATTTGACCCTAAATATAAACCTCTTCCTAATCAGGGATGGAAAGCTGTCCTCTCTGGGGGTGGACACTGGTCCAGTATACGGTCCTGTGGGGGGGGATGCAGAGACCCTATCAGCAGAAATTAAAACACACCTCCCCTCTCACACGCACTCACTGGAGACTTCAATCCAACTTGCATTGCGATGCACTTGGACCACAGAAACCTGCACAGCTGTGTGGCCTCTAATGTTACTGATCCCTTTTCCTGCTTTCAATAGAAGGAAAACAAATACATCAAAGCACAAGAAATAGAGTTGAGAGAGAGAGATTAATGTACAGAAGGAGAGTTTGCACACTCACATATACCAGAATATTCTTTATGTTGTGTGTGCGTGCGTGTGTGTAAGACTGAAATACCTCAACAACTATTGTATGGATGCAAATGTAGGTCAGACATTAAAGTTTCCTTCCGGATAAATTCATATGTCCAATATTTTGGTTTGCAGTTTGCAAAGTACAATTTTAAAGTACTTAGTTACTTAACTTGAGTATTTCCGTTTTCTACTTTTTACTCTTTTTATCTGATGTTAGTTTGTTGTTATTTTGCAGATTCTGATAAATGATACAAAATATAACTGACGGGTTGAAGCTGTAAGAACGAATCCTTGCAGTCTGCACGCGTCTGGGTTTACTTCCTGTTTCCAGTCCACCATGTAGGTGTGTTCAGGGCAGGACTCTTATCAAATGTGTGAAGCTTGAGGCCGATTGGACAAAGTTCAGTCAAGACATGGTGTTCAATGAACACTGAATATTTTCATTGTGATTGTCTTTAGATCGCAATGACCAAATCTGAAGTTGATCCGATTAATTCCTGAGGAGAAATTCATTAAAATGTGTGTGTAAATCTGCAAAAATCACCACTGAATTCAAAATGGCTAACTTCCTGTTGGGTTTGGTGGATCGGTCCAGGAGGGTTTGTTGTACGTCTAGTTGCGATCTATGAGCCGACTAACTTTCATACATATCGGTGAAATGTGAAAATTTCATATAAATCAGATGGTGATTGCCATACAAGGCTTACTTCTGGGTTTCATACGATTCATTGTGGTTCAAACTAATAATAATCCTATAGCAGTTTCAATATGGTCCTAATAAATAATGATGTATTATAACAGGATAAAACTTTATTGATTCTGGAAAAAATTCACAAACTACTTGCAGTTAATAAAGTCATTAAAATGAGCTTTAAAGTGATGAACACATTAATGCATCAATAATTATAATCCAATAACATCATATTCCTCATATTCCATCATATGAGTCCTTTTTTTAAATACTTTTGTACTTTTACTTAAAGGTCCAGTGTGTAACATTTAGGAGTATAGATTATATAATATTAATAAATATGTCCTCTTGGAGGCCACCACCAAACACTGGCTCTAGATACAGGTGTTCATTTTTACTGTGAGTTTCGCCGCCAGTTTCTCCTACACGCTTAGAAAGGGAGGATGAGGCGAGGGGTATTTAAACAGTCGGTGGCAAACACACTGCACCTTTAAGTAAAATGTTGACTTTTACTTGTAAAAGACTGAAGTATTACTACTTTTACTTATATAAAATATCTGAGTACTTCTTCCAGCGTTACATTCAGCCTCAGCACTAATGAGCAAATGTTAGCATGCTAACGTGCTAAACTGAGATGGCCAACATGGTGAACAGGTTACCCTCTGTGTGGCTGTACAATTGTGATTCAAGCTAAATGCTAACTTAATTTGCAATGACAATGCTAACATTTAGGAGGCATGTTATTTACAACGTTAACCACTTAGTTTAGAAAGTCCTTTATAACTTTAAATACTAGCGCTGAGTGTAGACCAGGGTTCCCACTCTTTCTGAGAAATCAGTTTCCAGGAGTTTTCTTTCTCAGCGGTTGCTCACAAACGGTCTTAACATCAAATGGGGAGCCTGGTTTACACATTTGTCTAACTTTACAGTAATTCTTCCTTTTTCAATGAGTGTCTGAGGTTCATTACGGGTCGGCGGTCAGTAGGTGGACATTGGACTACAGGTTGATACAGTTTCGCTAATTTACATACGCGACAACAGAGATTATTTCCAGGACATTCGGTCATTTTAATCAATTTCCAGGTGTTTCCATGACTAGAAAACTTGTCTGTAAATGTCCAGGTTTTCCAGGATGAGTGGGAACTCTAACAGACGTACAGAGAGAAGTGAGAGTGAAGCAGAGCTGTTGTTGTCCAGAGGTTTTATTTCAGTGTCTGTAGTGTGACAGCAGAGGGAGCAACAAGTCTGGAGGAAATCTGTCCCCTTCAATCATTTCAGCCGAGTTTCCAATCAGTAGAGAAGCAAAGTAATCAATAATTCATCAGTTTCACAAACCATTAAACTACCTGTTTCTGATCTTAACATTTTATGTTTTTCAATTTTTGCCATTCAAATCAGCTTGAATTATCTCCTCTGCAGTTTTTATTTAAATTAATTTAAACTAAATATTTTTCCCTCAGATTGTTTTTGCAGAGAATAAATATAATAAAGTTCATCAGTAACGACAGAGTATCAGAGCCATTGATCAATAATGAGCTCGGAAGTTTGAGAAAAATTCAATAATAATAAAAATAAGACATGAAAAATAACACATAGATAGAAGAAAATTGTAATTTTATAAAAATAAAGTAGGAAAAACAATAATATGTGATTAAGAGAGAACTGACAAAAGTTGTAAAATTTTAAGATACAGTTGGAATTTTAGTAGAAGAGTTAATTGTAAAATGAAATAATTTAGTAATTTTACTCAGAAGTTAGAGGAATTCAAGAATAAAGTTTTAGTCATAATATTACCAGAAAAAAAGTCTTTTGAAAGCAGAGATTTGTATAAATTCTAATTATTATTTAATATAACAACTTGTTTCTTCTAAAATTTAAGTTTTTCCCCCAAAAATAAGAATATTCTTGAAATAAGTGTTCTTATAATTTTGTCTTTATTCTATCATATAACTTTAGTAAAACTGACCCTAACCCTTTTCTTGTAAAATTACAACTTTTTTAAAAAGACCTGGCCTCATAACTTAACTTTCTCCAATAAAATACAGTTTCTTAATATTACAACTTTTTCTAGTCAAATTCCAACATTATGTTGAAATATTAAGATTTCTTTCATTAAATTACTTTTTCTCAAAATTGGGATTTATGGCTTTTATCTCATAAAATTACATCTGTATTCTGGAAATGTCGACAAATTAATCTCATAATATTTTGACTTGTTTCTCTAAAAAAAAAGAGGACTTTATTTTTTAAATATTCATTTTTGCACAATTATAACTCAAACTATAACTTTTAAAAAAATATTTAGATGTCGTTCTCAAATGTGTGACTTTTACCAGTCGCTCTACTACTCCATCGTACAGACTTCATTTGTCCCCAAATTTTCGGTAACACGACGCCAATCCACCAGGCCCCGCCTGAATCCAGGCCCCGCCCACCTCCAGGCCCCACTCACCCCAGGCCTGTGCTCCAATCACATTGTTCACAGAAATAAGGACTTGTATCGATGTAAACAACCACTTCTGTACAAAAAACCCAAACAGAAACAACCCCAAGCTTTAGATAGAAAACAACAGAACAATCAAACTGAAGAGATTTAACTGTACAATTCATAAAGTCATAAATTCATCATCATTTCTTTCTCTTGGATCGTCACTGTACACTTTTCGCACACTTTTACAAATAAAAAACATCAAATCAAATATTTCTCCTTGAGTTAGCGTCACTCTCTCTCTCCACTCATACATAAAATAGAGTCTCCGTTAGTATTTGCCTATTTACAGGGTTGCACTATGTACACATTTTTATTTTTTCAGTGTTTTCACACGGGCAACTCAGCAGACGGCCTCGACCCAAGAGGCCGCCTCCCTCCCGAAATTATGCATCCCAGCAGAATTAGACGCAGAAGCCGCGATTGGTCCAAAGCCTGGAAGGTTTGCTCAGTTCATATTTGTCTTTGTTTAGGTTCAGATTTCGTTAAGTCTTCTGTTTCTGCTCAGAACTACACTGGGATCCATAATAAACCGCCCGACACCCAGGAAGTGGTCCTGAGAGAGCCACCGGCAGACTAGTGATGATGTCATCTTCACTGGGTTTCACACTTTGTACCCGACCAAACCAATCATCTCCGCCTCGACAAGACCTTAATACAGAGAATCATAACTCGTGTTTTTGGGGGTTCAAACTTTGGTTCTTGGACTTCTGAACTCGTGTTTATTTGTAGTTTGAATTTGAAATTGTGTCTATGTGAGTTTCGACTGTTGTTCTCAGAAGTTAAAACTCAAACTTATATTCTTGAGTTTGAACTTGTGTTTTGGGTGGTCAAACTAGTGAATTTGGGAGTTCGAACTCTTCTCTTCTCAGATGTCAGAATTAAACTTGAATCTTTTTTGGTACTTTGAACTTTTGTTCTTGAGAATTCTAGGAAAGTTCTGGAAAACAAACAATAAGATATAAGGTCTATAAAGGTCTTATCAAAGTGGAGGAGTTTTGTCCCGTCCAGAATAAATCTGCCTCAGTTCACATCATGTCGCTCAAAATCTGAAATGGCAAAATCTGCGTTCCTGTCGTGAGTTTTCCTCCCATCAGATATCCTTTGTCGTTAAAACATTCAAGCAACTCTTACAGAATGATTAAACAATGCAATGCTCAAGATAAATGTCAGACTACTTCTTTACAGCAGATATCATCGTCATAAAATTACTACATTACTTAAATACTTCTAACCGTGAGTTTAAGATAGCTAAACACTGGTTCTTTAAACCTCAATAAGTTTTAAGTTAGTCTTTGAACAAAGATTAATTTGGACAGGTTGTAAAACAAAATATAAATAAAACTGATTTAATTAAAGTTATTGGGTCTGAAACCTGGACTGGTTGGTGAACTGGTTCTGATGTGGAGGCGGACTTTCCTCTGGACGGGATCAGCCTCGCTGAGCTTTTATAAACTGGATGTTATGGTACAGATGGAGAATGACAAAGTCTCACTGGCCACCAGAGCTGAGCACAGACAACATTTTTCAAACCATTTACACATTTTCAGAAATCTTTTTTTACAAGCACGTGATGCACTGAAGAGTTTCCTCCAAACCACAAAGCAAAACATCAGCTGGACGTCTCGCTAAAAATTTAATATTCAACCTGCTGTAAAAGACTTCCAGACAAGGAACAATGACAGAGGATCATTATAAATATCCTGTAATTAATCTCAAAATGTTACAGCTTTATGTCATTGAAATATCACTTTATGTCAACTTATGATTCTTTTTTAAATTACGTTACGAATTTGTCAGAAAATACTGACTTTATCTCATCATATTACAAATTATCTCATAAAATTCAGACTTTATTTCTTTAACTGCTTTTCTCTCATTCCAACATTTTGGTCTTTTCTCGAAGTCTCGGGGTTTGTGAGCAAAGAGAAATGTTCGTGAGCAGCTGGAGGGCTTTTACTGCGCAGGTAAGAAACTATACGTTCGTTTTTCACTGAACATCTGAAGAGTGAAACGCTTCAGTGCACCGAGAAAAAACCTTCAGTAGTAATTCATTTTGTCTTGAGTCAAGTATTTTCATGATCTGTGAAGAAATAAGTTTAATTCATAAACTACTTCCTGTTTCACTAATTAGCACGTTACTTCGCCACCGTGGACGAGTATGTATGAGTACGAGAGACTCATTCGAGTCTCAAATTTCTCTCACTGACACTCACAAATTGCTTTTTAGAAACAGGTCCCTGTCTCGCGGGTTAACTAGCACTACATCATTAGCTCGCACTTCATCATTAGCTCTGATGGGACTCAGACAAAATGACTTCAGATGAAGGTTTCTACAGTGTACGCGACTCTGAATCAGACCAAAAGTAAAACCATGTTTCCGTGTGGACCAG
This sequence comes from Morone saxatilis, assembly GCF_004916995.1. Lineage (NCBI taxonomy): Eukaryota > Metazoa > Chordata > Actinopteri > Moronidae > Morone > Morone saxatilis. Next base: position 21,786,951 of record NW_023339696.1, on the reverse strand, counting down.
CTGGACTCAGACCTGGTGGTGATCACAGCAGAAAAACAACAACTCTGTAGATTTCTATTATTATAGTAAATATGACTGAAGCGTGATCAGCTGTACAAACACAGAACCGATTGATCGCAACACAACTGGACTCAACTGAACCGAACTCTACTGAAAATCTAGAATAAAGAGTAAACAAAACCTCTCTGTGTCTCTGAGCCCTGAGGTTTGGCAAAAGTGCTTGTTGCTGCGATAAGTTGACCAACCGGCTTTGCTTCCCGCCGCTCGGTTATTGCCTCGGACCCCGACCCGCCAAATCCACCGAGCCGACCAATGGCGGGGGGCCGCTCCGTGGGGCTGATCGGGTCCTTCCTTCAAAGCCGGCTGGTCGTTCAGCAGTTAGATCCCAAACGCTGAGAAGAAAAAAGAAAAACTCCTGTTGACTCTTTTGTATGTTTGTATTTATCTCTCCGGTATGATGTCGTCCGGGTAACACAGCTGATTGGCTGATTTCAACCACTTCACATCACTTTCTTAAAGCACCATACCTGTGTTTGCATGTTTTAGCCCGTTTACTCCGACTCCGCCCACTCGTCGATCTCCGGACAAAACAACCAGCATTCCTGTTTCATTAAGAAACAGTCAAACATTTATGTGTCCTAATTATTATCTGCTGATAAATACAAGATGTGTCGGTTGATGGTAGAATCCATTAGCTGATATTTTAATACAAACAGAATTATTCTTAATTCTTATAAAAGTCCCTTAAATTTGGTTGTGAAAGGTACTTTCTGGGAGTTTTTGGTGGAGCTATGGAGCCTGGTAGTGTTATATTGGGACTTTAAAGTAACATTTTATGCTAAAATTTTTTTAGAGTTGTGACTTTTTATAGTGTATAAATAAACTTGTTTGAGCCCTCTGGTGGACAAACTGTGTAATGACCCTAAACACATTTTTCTACAGATTCTCAACGTTATATATCAACTGATATTTACGGGACAGATCTGATAATATCAGTCTGACCTCCACGTGGACACCTGTAGCTCTCTGGGAGGGACTAAACCACACTGGAAACTGATGATACTTGATTTGTAGTAAAACTGGTTAAAACATACAAAAACACAGTATGGTCCTTTAAAGTGAACATGGTGTGAATTCTGAAACAAAAAGCAGAAAAGACCCGAGTGTCTTTAGACTGAAACTGAGATCACGTTCGGTAGAAAACCAGCATCTACGCACTCTGATCCAGCAAGGAAACGTCCTCCATCCACGTGTCCATGAATGCACCGTGACCGATGTCCCAGACTGTCTCTAAGTCCAGTGAATGCATCGTCACTGTTGGGTTCAGTCACTGTGTGAAATATGGCAGCTGATACAAACCACAGATCAGAGGTCAGCCTAACAGCCCTTAACCACTGCTGTAAACCACAATCAACCGTAACTGAGTTCAGCTACAGATCCACATGGTCGAGTCCTTTATATGTAAAAGAGTTTGTTATTTGATGGAAAAATATATTCAGTCTGGAAATACAGATGACACATTTCTGCACGTGTAAACTCGTGTTGTGACGTCACAGTGTCACACGAAGTTCGTACGAAGGTTCAGTGCGACTGAATTTATTTCGTGTTTGTTCCTGCAGAGATTGCACAACCTCAGAGAAAATATCCTGGAGAACAAAACCACTGCAGCACAGCAGGAATCCACGAGAGGGGGTCTGTCGGTTCGTCTGCCGCCGTCTTTACGTCCTCAGGTGAGTTTAAAAGCTTCTCCGTCTGCGTGTTGTTGTTCAGAGACGTTAACGAGTTGGTTTCGGTTCCTGTACAGATTCCGGGTTCAGTTCCGGTGTTTTGTTTCAGATCTGGCTCCCAAACAGGAAGTTGGATTGTTGATTTTTTTGGTGTCAACACACAATTACCCATAACACCCTTCTGTCTGTAGACCCGTACAGAAGCTTACGTGCGTCATCGCAGAAATACCACATTGACCCAAATATACGACGATTTTTAAGACTTCTTAAAACACTGAGAGACTGTTTGTCCTCCAATTTTCCCAAAAACACACATTTTCTGACTTCATAATTTCTTAGACTTTTTTTGAGCTCCTACTTTTCAGTTTGCTCAAAAAAAAAAAACAATACCTCAAATATTTCCTGTTTTTTTCTGTATTTTCTTTTTTATCATGTTTTAGAGATTGGGTTCATATTTGCACTAACTTGGATCAGGAACATGATTACTGATAAAGAGCAGTAATTCTTGGCTGATTGTCAGATGAAGTCGGTAAAGACACGCTCAACTCGCTTCATAAACACTTTCAGTGCTGACGAACCCACAATGCAACACTGCAACACTTTCTCCGTTCAACAATATCTGATGTTACGTGAATATGTGAACGTTAAAACAACACAAACGTAAAATCCCAGAAAAGATTCTGTCTTATATTTGGGCCAATGCCGTATAATTCCTGTTTCCCACGAAATGGCGGTTAAACGATCGCAGACTTTTACGACAATGTTCCAGCAGGCTTTAGGGATAAAATGGCCGCCGCAGAATGAAGCCGATCCGTCGCTGAAGCATCTGGAGGTTAAAACTCCGACTGGACCGTGAACTGAAAAACACGTCTCATGGCGTTTTTTTGGTCCCTCCGAGCGTCTCTGTGTGTCAGTGGTTGTCGGGCTGCTGGCAGTGTTTGACTGCTGCTGATGGAGGGATGAGGGAGGAAGAGGAGGTGGAGGGAGAGTGGAAGAAGAAGCAAATGAGAACTCAGTCAAAGTGGAGGGTGAAGGAGGAGAAGAAGGTAGATGAGGAGGAGGAGGTTTCTGGTTCCAGTGTGAGACTCCTTCCTTATATCCCTCTCCCTGTCTTCCTCCTCCTCCTCCTCTTCCTTTTCTCTTCATCCAATCTCCTCTTCTTCGTTTTCAGTCTCTTTCAGTCTCTTTTTGTCCGTCCTGTCCGTCCCTTTATGTGTCTTTGGGCTCCAGTTTGCAGGACATGTCGAACAGCAGGTTCTGGTTGTCGATCACCTGTAACTGTCGGACGTAGGCCTTCGTCTGCAGGTGGGACGGGGATGTCTCCGTATCCATGGCTACCAGGTGGACACAGGAAGAGACAGAAAACACACTGATGTTAGAGATATAATCAGTTAGAGCACACAGAGCTGCAGTGACACACTGACGCCACCAGATGGAGACAAAGTTCATCATAGAATGAGGAAGGCAGCCACTTCCTTCACAATAAAAGCATTTTAATGTGAAGGCAGAACAGATTCTTCAGTTGATTTCTTACATTACGCAAATTAGTTTTTGTATTACAAGTTTTCTGAAATGTTATGTTTAAATATACAAATGAGGTATTATTTAATTATTATCTAATAAAAATGTGCTAATTTTCATACATTTCCAGAACAGAAATCTGAACGTTGGATAAAGTTTTTAGTAATAAAATGTGCTATAAATCAGTCTGAGCACAGCATGAAACTTTTCTTCTTTTATTACATTAAAACAATTAAGTTTTGTGAAATTGTATGTTTAAATATGTAAATTGGGTATTATCTGATTATGATCTGAACTTTTGGTGAAATCTGCAAACGCAAACAGAAAAATTGAAATAAAATCAACACTAAATGTATATTTTGGGGCTTTTTCTTTGAAAAAATATTTTTGTCTGTAGTGTCCGTTTAGGTTCGTTTTCCTGTTAATACCTTTGTACACAGTATTTTTACAGTGTGATATTAGTATCACATTAAAACACAGCGGGAGATTTCTGCCTCTTTATAAAAACTGAATGAAGCCTGTTAAAAACATAGAAGGTCAAAGGTCATAGCATTAACAGGTAAAACCATCACATAATGTTATAGTGTGTGTGTGTGTGTGTGTGTGTGTGTTACCTAGCTGGCTGCTCCTGTATCGTCTGATGATCCTCACCATCTCGGCCACTTTATGCTGCAGGAAGAAGAAGAACATGTTTCAGTTGGTTGGAGTAAGACACATGTTCAATATTTAAATCTGTCACTCAGTGGAATAATATATCTCTATATGTATATAATAATGTATAATAATGTATAATAATATATATCTATGAAACAAATCAAAGTGGAAACATTGGTATCAGAACACTTCGACTCACCATTTTCTCAAAGTTGACGAGTTCACCGTGAAACGTTTTACAGCTCTCGTGAAGAAACGTCAAGTCTGACAAACAGGAAACACAGCAGGTCATTAATCAATCAGTTAATCAGATTAATGAGAGGGAAGATTCATTAGACAAACGTCTGTCCTTAATTCTACACAACACAGAGTCCAGCACAGAGTCCAGCACAGAGTCTAACACAG
>NW_023339696.1:21780713-21782544 GCF_004916995.1 Morone saxatilis | reverse complement strand
GACAGGAAGTTGTGTAGTGTGAACGTCTGCTGTTAGCATGTAGCTCAGTCTCACCTTTGAGCAGCAGAGGTGTGAAGGGGATCAGCGGAGGTCTCAGGCTGGTGATCAGGTCTCTGTAGGACTTGTGGTTCCTGGATGGGTCCTGTAAGACATATTAATATAATTAATTGATTATTGACACGGTGCTGCTGTAATTTGACCTCTGACCTCTGAACGTCTCACACAATGATGATCAGATCAGAGTTACTCACCGCGACGCTCTCAAACTGCTGAAACTGCTTCCTGAACTTCCCCGGGAGCCCCTGAACACACACACACACACAGATCATTACATCCGGCTGCAGACAGCTGATAAAACTGTGTATTGATCAGTGGGTCTGTGCTGATCTGCAGACCTCTAATTTGGTGTTGTTCTGTAGTGAAACACTTTCTAAAATGATGGTAAAAAGTTGTTTAATAACTAATAACAGTTCAATAATGTGAGCAAACACTTCAATTCATTACTTATAATAAACACAACTCGCTTCCATTTGTACTTTTAAGGCTCATTACAGTCCGTGGCTGATCTTTAAGCTCAGTACAACATTTGATATTCAGGAATATTTGTCCTGTTTCTAAAAGGGTTAGAAAACTACGATAACCAAGATCTGGTTCAAAGACATATTGGACACTTTTATGATGTTCTTGGTGATTACATTGAAATTAATGAGTGAAATCAATGTATTATTTATGATTATTGTCACTGAGTGTTGGCTGTTGCTGCAGGTAAGGTGACGTGGAGCAGCGTCAGGCGAGTGTCGTACCTCCCAGGTGAGTCGTAGTCTGTTGACGGCGGGGTTGTCTAAACCCAGAACCACAGCGAGGAACGACAGCAGGTCCTGCTGCTGCTTACAGCTGGAATAGAGACAGAAAACCGTTAGGACCCGGACTCTCTCATTCAGACTGCTAACGAAGCACGGGTAGAGTGAGTGGGTCACGTGATCCAGACTCACAGTGCTGCGATCTTGATGAACTTGCGGAGCAGCTGGACCCTCTTTGGCAGCGACTGACACTGCAGGATCTCTGTGGCGACCCAGTGCTGCACCTCACTGCAGCGCTGCAGTACCAGCTCCAGGTTCAGGGGGCGCCAGCGGGACTGTTCCCCGTGAAACACATAGCACACGAACTCCACCTGCAGGATACACCAACGAAGAAGAACAGAACAAAGAACACCAGGACTTAATCAGTACAAAGAATTAGTTTTTACTCACTAATTATCTTCAGTCTAACAATCAACAGACGATCATAAAGTCCTGCTTCATGTTTCTCCTTCAGAATAAAGCATTTGAGTCTCTGAGGGTTTGAATGTGAATGACTCAGCAGTCTGAGGTCACTGACGGGGTCACTGACGGGGTCACTGACCTCGTGCACACAGCTGAACAGCTCCCAGTCAAACACCACCAGCTGATTGGCAACTTCCTCCGCCGACATGTCGTGGAGTTTGCTGTCCCCCGGCGTCCAGTGGATCTCCTCGGGAAGAGGAAGCTGAGCAAGCAGGAAGTGACATCACATTACAAACATACCAACACGAACAAGGATGTTTTCAAACCTATGGTCAATCAATCAATCAATTAATCAATCAGTCAATCAATCAGTTCCTCACCAGGGACTCGAGCTCAGAGGGTTCACAAGCAAACAGGTGAGTGTTGACTCCCAGCGTGGTGAACACGGCCTCATCAGAGGGCCGAAACACGGCCTTCTCTACACACACAGATATTAACAGTCATTAGAATGGAATGGGTTAGGGTTAACATACAGTATATATTTGAGTTGGATTCAAACTGCTGATATG
>NW_023339696.1:21780346-21780609 GCF_004916995.1 Morone saxatilis | reverse complement strand
ATATTATATATAATATATAATATACACTGTATGTTATTATTATTATGAGTGGACCCGGTGTGTGGGTCAGCTGACCTCCGGCCGATGTGACCGCCACCAGGATCAGGTTTCCGGGCAGAACCGGTTGGTCTTCGCTGTACTGCAGTTTCTCTCTGACCAGAGCCAGAATCTCTCCGACCCGACAGGACAGACGACTCCTGATGGTGACGTAGGAATGATCCGGAGTGTAGACCCTGCAGAAGACTGCACACACACACACACAC
>NW_023339696.1:21775134-21780246 GCF_004916995.1 Morone saxatilis | reverse complement strand
AGCTACATTAGCAGTTAGCGGAGTTGAGGCAGAGCAGCCGGAGGACGTCAGAGGGGATTTTGATATATAAATTGTTAAATATGGGATCAATATAACTGAGGTTAAATAAAATTTTTCATTTCACTGGACATCTGGATATCTGTTAAGACTTTGTTTTAGATCCGTGGTTGCCAAACTTTTTCTTTTAGTTTTCTCCTTTTCTATCATTGAGTAAACTGACAAACTGTTTATTTTATTTTTATTTATTCTTTATTTTCTCAGGGTTCATTTCTAGAATTGGTTCATTGAATGTTAAATTATTTAACATGTTGAAGAATATTTAATAGGGCTAATAAAGTTATTTGTTGTCATATCCTGCAGAATTAATCTATTTACATTCTAGCTCTTAATCTGTAATTGATTAATCGGTATCAGGCTCTAAATGACTTTTTGGGTTTTGTTTGTCAACAATATTTTAAAACATTGATCTCATCAAATGAACTCACTGATGAAAAGAGGATTTTTTTCAGTTTTAACGGAGCTATGTTAGCTGTTTCCTCCTGTATTTTGTGCTAAGCTAGGCTAATCTGATGGACCTGATATCCGTCCTTCTGACATAAAATGGAGACAAAGCAGCAGCGCTCTCAGTGATTGGTTGTGTGTGAACAGCTTGCAGCCACATATTCAAATGTGTGGGATCCTATCTGATTTCCATAGATTTGTGTGTGATTGTCTACAGCTCTCGATGCATTCACTGCAGATCTGCAGGCTGTAGATGCAGGCAGGTTCGTGAAGAACTAGATTACATTTCAGCTGAATAACTTTGGACTGTTGGTTGGACAAAACAACGCTTATATTCGTCACCTCGGACTGTGGAAGCTTCTGTAATGTTCTGAATACAGTAAAGGTTGAACAATGTGTGCGAACCCGACGCCTCTGGAGTTGTTAACCCAGTGCAACTGTTCACCACGCCAGTTGTCCGATGCATCATCCTGTACTGTGATACTGTGGTCCAATATAAAGCATACACCTAGTACTGAAATAATTAGTCCATTAATAGATTAGATTTCATTTATCAAACAAAATGTCAAACATCCTCCAGTTCCCGTTCCCCTAATATGATGATTTGCAGCTTTTCTTTGTTTTATATCTTTGTGGATTGACTGTATTTGGGTGTGGACGTGATGACATCGGGTTGTCCCCAGGGTCCTAAAAAGTCTAAATTCATGTTAATCTGAATTTCCTGCCTGAAAATGTCTGAAATATCTACGTTACTGTACAGTTGAGTAAATGTGTTTTGGGGAGAGATCAGTATTGATCACACTGTAACAGCTACAAGATGAAACCGACATGGAAACAATACTGATTTTCCTTCAAAGCCTTCGTACTTTTATTGCCACTATGGACGTAAAACATTCCTACTGGTCTTAAGGTCTTAAAAAGTCTCAGATTTAATCTGCTGAAACCTGCAGAAACTCTGCACTGAGGGAACCGTAAATCAGAAAATAATAATAAAGAAAGTCTCAAGAAAGGTTTTTATTGGGACTTTATTAGATACGGGCCTGTATTTGTTTATTGTTCCAGGCCATGTTCAAGTACAGTCTGTAAAACTAACCTCTGTTTGTCTGTGTCTGTGTTTAGAAACCCTGCTGGATGACTTCATGTTGACACATCCCATCTTCCTGACGGCAGACAGGTTTCAGCAGGTCCTGCTGCAGCAGTATCTTTCACACGTTCACACGTTCACACGCATAACTGCCCCGACAGAATGTGCTCGCAGCGCCGTGTGTGTGAGCACGGCTGCGTGACGGACGTCCACATACGAACAGACATTAGAGCTGTGGAACTGACGCTGCTCCAGTTTTATCTGACCAGGGAACACAGTTTGTGTCTGCAGGCCAACGCGGTCTGAGCAGCTCCTGTTTTCAGTCTGTCCCTCCCAACTCAAATACTGCAGCTTCATACGAGGCTGTACGAATGCCTCTGGTGTCAGTCCTGGACCTGCAGGGCTCTGCACTGAAGTTAGCAACAATAAATGTGCAACGTCCGGTCCGACAGACGGTCGGTTTGTTTAGGTTTAGGGAAAACATCGTAAGTTAACTTGCTTACCTGAAAGCAGAGTGTCTTTTACTGTGTGTCTCCTGTAACAACAGGCAGTCAGGGAGGACTGAGTTCTCCACTGCCGTGCAGCTACTGATCAGTCTGTCCATTAGAAACTCAGTAAATGACCTTGGTGCAGTAACGTTAGTCCCTGTCGGTCTCGGAGGCTGTGTTCGATCCCGAACCGCCTGGTGAGCCCGAGAAACCAGGAAATATTAAATCACTGACTAGACCAGTTATAAAGTAGTGCTAGCTAGCTAATGTAGCTATAAAGCAGGTCTTTGTACTCAGTGAGGTCATAGATGTCTCAGAAACACTCCGCAACAACTTTTAATCGTTTTTTAGGAAATAAAAAACTCTAAATGACCTTCAATAGCTAAAAAACATTTTCATTAAACTGTTAATGTGGTTTTAATCAGACTGGAACCAGTGAAATGATGATAACAGCTGACTGGATGAAGGAGGATAAAGAGTTTCGTCGCTGCGTCGTTTAGAATGCAGTGAGAGAGTGATAATACTCACCCACACACACAGAGAGAGAGAAAGAGAGAGAGAAAGACAGAGAGAGAGAGACAGACAGAGAGAGAGAGAGAGAGAGCTGGAGGGAGAGAAGGAGGGATGAGAGGAAATAGAGCAGAGAGGGATGTGGGTGGAAGAAGAGTGGGAGGGATGGACGGAGAGAAACACTGGTCTTCATCTGCTCCTTTTTTGCCGTTTCTGAAACACAGACATTTTTTTAAACACCTTTTATAAAATAAATGAAGATAAAGTGAAACATTGAGAGCTGCAGTCTCTGTAACAGCCAGCAGGGGGCAGCTCCACTCACAGTACGTGACATGAAGATGGGTTGCAATGAGCCTGAACAGGTTTGACAGTTTGATCTGAGTTTGGTGCGTTGAGCTGGACGGACTCACTGAGAATGAGCTGTCAATCACAAGGTAGCCCCGCCCTAAAGCATACCCTGCTTTATGGTCTGTTTGACTCTAAATGGGACCATCAGTTACTAAGATGAAACATCATGCTGTATGGAAGAAGACTGAAACTAGAGACTGAGACCAGAAACTCATCAGGAAACTGTTTACTGAGCTCAGAAATCAACTGAGAAGTCGACTCATTTCTCCATAAGACTCAATACTATTTGACTTTGTATGAAGCCAATGGAGCTCCCCCTGCTGACCATTACAGAGAATGCAGACCCGAAAGCTAAATAGAGAGAGTCTATACTGCAGTCAGCCACCAGGGGGAGATAGAGAGGGCCAGGAAAGGTTTTTGTAAACTTCACCAACTTAGTTTTTGTAATTTACAGAAACATTTCGGATTTACTGGGTATTTCATTTTCACAGGACAAATAAAAAATACAATATTAAAGTCAGTAAAATTACTAAAACTACTTGATCAAGAATGTTTTTAACTTACACAATTGAGTTTTCTTTACTTTGAACAGTTTTGTTTGACTTCAATCAACTTATCTGTCAGTGTTTTACTATAATATCTGATTTTACTGCTGTATATGTTTAATTGTGCCCTAAAAACGACTTAATTTAAAGAAATATAAAGTATAAAATCGTGTTTGTTTGCTCAGAGGTTTGAAGCATGTTGAATAAAGTTGTTATTTCAGCGTTTTCCTCAGATTTTGGTTTAATTCAAAGTCTGCAGGTTTTTATTGTTTCAGCAGGATTAGCTTATCTCCTCAGACCAGCTACAAACTCATTTCCAAAAGGTGTCGGAGTTAAACCGGCCGTTTCCTCCTCAGGTGACTCAAAAAGCACCTTCGTGTGCACTTTTTAAACTCTTCTACAGAGTCAGTTAATGTGTCTCCGACCCTGAAGAAATCCTTACTGACAGGTAATGGTAAAATGCTGCTTTTTCCCCTGTAATCTCAGATAACTGCCAAATATTTATCTCCAGCTCAGTTTATTGTCATGCAGGTAGGCTGGCGGAAAATTGCTCTGACATTTACACCTGACATATAGTAACAAACAGTGAAGTTAAAGAGAGCAGACGCGTCCATTAGTGTGAAGTCAAGCTGACAGAATGAGGACGAAACCTTAAAAAACTATACAGACTTTTAGGTCTTTAATATACAAGCAAACTTAAATAAATCTCTAATTAAACATTAATCTCCTACTGAATGAATCCAATAATGACTAACGACTATATTTAGTAAGTTAAAGACTAAATAAGTTGGTAACTTTAATAAGCTTTCACTATAATCTATTTTAAAGCCCATTTCTGCCAATTTGACGTAAAAATATTCTCTAAGTAAATTATAATGAGAAAGTTTCTCAAAAGATTGACTCAGAGATACAAATCATTATTTTATAATTGTTTACAACTTGCTAGTGATCTAGCGAGCAAATTCACATTAGTTCTTAGACAGTTAGCTAATGTTTTGCTAACATTGAGTTTTATCTTTTAACCAATCTTCAAAATGTGTCTTTTCAACAGTTGTAAAGTGAAACAGTTGTTGGTTCAACTTAATGTCTTAAGTTTATTGAAGACGTTTTCTCAAGTTCAGTTAATTGGTTTTACCACTCTTAACAAGAAAATGTTGTTCAACCAAAGTTAACTCACATCTTTAAAGCAGGAAATGAACATTTACTCTGAAGTTAAACCAGCTCAAAATGTTTGTATGAGGTCCCAAAGAAGTTGGGACACATTAATATAAAAATATATAGTGAATTTACACTACAAAAATAACAAAAATAATCTGAACCAGTAATGACGGCTGACAGATGAATGTAGTGAGATAAAAGGTAGAAGTTGGTATAAAGTCCAAGCAATAATGAAGACTGAGATGTGGCTGAAAGCCCAAGGAAGTTTGCATTAAATGTGGATTTTTGGTTTAGCATTGTTTTGTTTATTATTTTCATGTTATGTCCTGTGAGATTTATTTCATATTATTTGATTAATCTCCATAAACCCAAAACATACAATGTGAAATCAGAGTTATATGATTGTAGCATTTATTTTCTGCATGTTAGTTCACTGCAAACATCAGTTACTGTGTGAATATACTAGTTTTATTCATAA
>NW_023339696.1:21774803-21775115 GCF_004916995.1 Morone saxatilis | reverse complement strand
GCCCTCTAGTGGCAGAATCCAGGTGCTGCAGTGAGGCAGGTGGGGGGGCAGTAGCAGGTCTTTGATCTTCCTCTGGTTTGTTGGTAGAAACAGAGCCTTCGATAATGGGCTTGAGTTCAGACACCACATCGTGGATCAAGTGTAGCTCTGCAACCTCCTCCTCCTCCTCAGCACCACTGATTTCAGTCTAAGCTACTAACAATCAGGAAAATTACATAAAAACATTAATATAAATTTAATCGAATTGTTTATTTTTTTTTAAATGTGGGAGGAAACCGAAGCTTCTCGGGGAAAACCCACGCCAACACAGTG
>NW_023339696.1:21771436-21774778 GCF_004916995.1 Morone saxatilis | reverse complement strand
CTAATGTACCCCTCACAGCAAAAAGGGGGGTCAAAGGCTGGAACTAAACCATCCGTTATAGCTGGCAAGGCACAGTGTTACACTGAGGCACCTATGATGTCATTCCTGATTATTTGTCCCTGATTGAAGCTTTTTTTTTTGCATTATGTGTAAATGTGGGCGAACCGAAGCCTCTCGGAGAAAACCTGTGTCCAAAATCAGTTAGTCACGCGTTGTGCGTTGGTGCGCGTTGTGTTCCTTTTTGCATCCAAAGCACGCAGTGACGGCTTGAAGAAGACATGAGAAAGAAATCTGTTGACACCCACTTTTGCTTTTTTGGTGGCTACCAGATGCTTCGTCCAATGTCTCAGTGAAGAAATCCATAAATAAACACATCCTGGGAGAGCAGGCTCAGCTGGCAAGATCTTTGCGCTGCGGGTCTTCTTGCGCAACTCTTTGTGCACTGCCTTGGCCACTCTTTTGATGTGACGGCCTAGGTTCTTTAAGCACATCCGCAGCCGAAAATCTTGTTCCGAGCATTTCCATTAAGTGGAACGTTGCTTATAGTTTTGCAATTTCGTCATAAATTCGACGATAAATAGATTTTAATTGGACTCTCATAATGAAATTTTATGAATAAGTGCAACCACCCTACAGCCCTACACTGGATTATGTCCGCACCTGATAGGTGGATTGTGGCAGTGGTGTCAACTGCAGCTTGCACCGAGAGAGAGAGAGAGAGAGGTCTCTTTACCTCCAGATGGGTTAAAACCGGTTCGGTCTTCCAGAGCCGCCGTCCGCAGCTCACACCTGCTCTCACCTGCCCACCCCGACCTGCAGGGGGCTGTATGATGTAGGAGCCACCACCCCCCGACCCCCAGAGTCCCCACTCTCTGCATCACTATCCTTTAACTCCCTCACCCGCACCCACCCACCAGTGTATCTCTGCCCCCCCACCCACCCAGCGTCCCACCATGCCGGCGGGGATGAAACCGCTGGAGAAGTTCCTGAAGAAGCAGACCACGGCGCTGACCCGGGCCGGGGGCTTTGTTGGAGGAGTGGCGGATAAGGCCAGCGGGGGGACCGGGGCGTCCCGCCGGAGAGCCAGTCTGTCCCGGGTCGTACCGTTCTTCAGGGAGACGTCACCGGAGAGCGGACAGGCCCGAGAGGTGTTCAGGTGAGACATGACGGACTTGATCCAGTCCCTCCAGGATCTCACACTTTATGTAGCATCGTTAAGGCTCAAAATTCTCGCAGCTTTTTAAAAAAAAGATTGCAACATTTCATTTTTTGCGTGATAAAATGAAAATAGTTTCAATTCTTTTTGTAAAATTCATTAAAAATCGAAGGAAACTTGTTCCAGCGGGAATAAAATCCCAGTAGTTTGGTGGTGGCTCGATGCTACGTCGGCGGGAAAACGACAGCGAGATGTTTGTGGTTGGACAAAATGTCAAGGTCACGCAGAATTCCCAGTGATTGAATGAATTTTATCAAAGATTCAACGTGAGGCGGTTAAATCGCGAGGAAAATATGTAAAAGTGAAAAATGAATCGAGGTGTGACAAAGATTTTAGTTTCACTTTTACAAAGAAAAGAAATAGAAATAAAACAGGATTCGATTGTCGGCCTTCTAAATGATAAAGTATGTAAAACGGGCAGCAGTGGACGAGAGGTGAGACAATATTATCGCGATAAATAAGAATAAGTTAATTCGCATTGTCGGGATAATCGTGAATATTTACAAGGGACTTTAACCAACTGTCTGTACGCTGACGGTCAGTCCGAACCAGTGGCTGGTTTGGCATTCCCGCTGTTAAACCGGATTTGTGGAAATATTCCGGATTCCAAACTAAACGACTGCGAGTAGAATGAAAATTTCACGTCACGATTGTGGCCAAAATAATAATAATTATTATCACAATAACCATGAAAATACACAGATCCTGGTCTTGTGGGGAGACAGCGAGCACGCCGAGCCTCCGGCCACAGGATCAGAATCAGGATCAGGTTTTAGACCTCTTTAAAATAAATCAGGAGATCAGTATAAGACTTTACGCTGGAGAGAGAGACAGTTGAGCCATTCGAGGAGATTCAGGATTCTTGCGATACATTTTGCGATACATCGTATATCGTCCTTAACGTAAGATAAAGTCTGTGATTCAGCAACAGTGTTTGTTTACAGTATGTTTTTCATCATTGCGATAATATCGTTTGATATTTACATATTGTCCCGTACCGACTGTTGGCCCCGATTGGCCTCGATGGTGGTAGTAAGTATTCAGGAGATTGATCTAATGTAAATAAATATTAAATAAATATAAATACTAATAAAACAAGCAGAAAAAACCTCAAAAACACGATAATCGATTCATCGTTTTGAGTCATTTTTAAGAAAAAGTGTCCAAAGTCTCCAAACTTTAGTCCTCGCCGAATATGATGAACATTTTATTGATCAAACATCATCAATAAACAGAGAAACTGACCATCAGATTAATGGATGATGTTCTACAGTTGTTAGTTGGGGCCTGATTTGTACCTGACAGCGGCTCCTGAGGGTCTTTCATGGAAAACTAAAAGTGAAAGTGTTTTTGTTATCCAGCGTCTGATCACCGACTGTTTGTTCTGAGTTGGTTCCAGATGATATCTGTGTGTCTGCTATAACAGGTAAACAGGTTCTGGGCCCCGGGGCCGGCTCTGCTAGCTGAGTTAGCTAACCGGCAATAAAACCACCTCAGTCCTTTATTCCCTGCAGTCAAACTGTCCTCCGTCAGCATCAGATGCTGCATTCAGTCCCGGTCTGGACCTGCTGTTCAGCAGCTCTCTGATTCTGGTTCATGTGCACTTTAATAATCCTGCTGACAGACTTTAAACCTTTGACCCCCTGCAGCCCCGACAGTGAGGACCCCCCGTCCTGGCCCTCTGCCACAGGGACCGGTCTTGTCACAGCGCCCAGCAGCGCTAACGGCTCCGGCTCCGGTTCTGGAGGAGGAGACATCCGCAGTCCGTCTCTGTCCAGCGACGAGCAGAGCTCGGAGGCGAGCCTGATCACAGAGACCAGCAGCGGGGGAGGAGGAGGAGGGGAACAGTACTGAGTTCACACTGTATATCATTAATAATATACATAATTCATATTATATATAATTAATACTATATATTGTGTGTAAATAAGAATTGGATCTTAATGGGCTGGGAGAAGCAGCAGATCATTCTGGTCTTTGTAGGACCTCCTCTAGAGGCCATGTTGGGCCTGGTCAACAAAGAAGAAAGCTTCCTACCTGTGCAGTGTGCGTGACGTTTTCCTGCCACGCTGTCGAGCACGGAGAGGTGAGGTTGTCCGGTGTGTCGGGTGGAAGAGGCGTCCCTC
>NW_023339696.1:21762442-21771336 GCF_004916995.1 Morone saxatilis | reverse complement strand
CCAATCAAACGCTTTCTCTCTTCTAGATAGATAGATAGATAGATAGATAGATAGATAGATAGATAGATAGATATACTTTATTGATCCCAAGCTGGGAAATTGCAGAATTCTGACGTCGTCGGAGTGTTTCTGAGGGCCGTTACAGACAATCTTTGTCCTCACTGAGTACAAACACCTTCTGTAGAGCTACATTAACTGCTGTTAGCTCCGCCCCGGGACGCTACGAGTCAATCCTGGCAAGAAAACTATCAAACTGGTGCCGCCGGTCTCAGATCTTGATTTTGGTCCTGTGTTCGCTGGAAGGTAGACGCTGCTCATAGCGCTAGCAGCATAGCACTGGGGACGTAACAAACACCCAGCCTATTGGCTGCTGTAAACACCGATCAATACCTGTGATTAGTCCTTCCCTAACTGTCAGATTTTACAGGAAACAACAGGAGGAAGCAAACAGCTCTCTGCTTCCTGGTTAATGGGAAATTTAACCGAGCCGACTTCCTGAAGTGATCATCAAAAGTCCAAATAACAGCCGATAATTAGATTTGTTAAAACTCCTTTAAAGTCCTGAATCCATCTAATTTCAGTGTCAATCTGCTCACTTTGAACATAAATTCCAGCTGTTTAGGGTTAAAAATCAGTATTATCTTTGTAAAGTTACATAACGGTTTATGAAACAGTTTTGGCAGAAGTTGAATCAAAGTGTGTGTCGGTGTGAAGTGTGTGAAGTGTGTGAAGTGTGTGAAGTGTGTGTGTGACACTCCCGACTGAAGCAGGTAAAACCCGACAGGTGAGAATCCGTCAGCGAGCATCTGAACAAACAGCCGCTGACGGGGCTGCAGGAGAGGAGCTGGGTGCAGGCGTTCGGGGCTGGGTGAGTTGTGGGTGTGACGCAGACGTTCAGAGCTAAATAAAAGCTGGATGTGGGTCACACTGACTGAAGAGGATCAACAGGCTCCGGCTCTGCAGTAATTAAATATGAAGCACGGTGTAATTTTCAGACTGTGGAGACAAACACACATCAGATCAGGACGACGTGGATTCAGACTCGGAGTCTGTCTGACACACAGCGTCTCTCTGCTCTCGTTTGTCTCACTTTACTTTTGTTAATTGGTTTCGTTGGCAGCTAATTAGTATTACAGTTAATGCTACCTGTGTAGCATTAAGTAGCAAGAAACCGGATCCCCCTGACATAAACTGTATCTGACCCCCCGCTAGTGAATCTTTCTGCTCATTTGTACCAAGTTAACGACAATTAGAGACGTCAGAACATATTAAATTTAACAACTGTTTGCTAATGGCCCCGCTAACTACTTGTTCTGTTAGCTGAGGTTGCATAAATATAGTTTGAATTAGAATAACTAATGTTATGTTCACTCTGTGTCCTTTAGCATTGATAAAGTTCAGTTAGCTTTGTGTCTTGTTTGTTGGCATGTGAATGCGAGTTAGCTGATGTTAAACCGCCAGTAGCTTAATACCACTAATGATGATGTTTAGCAATGCTAATGTTATGCTAATGGTATGTTGTTAGAACGAGAAGGAAAACCTCCTGTTATTCTGATCGGGTTCAGCCCCATTGCTAGCCTCGTGTTCACACCAGAAACACAGAGTTAAAGCCTAAATGAGCTGTTAGCATTGTGCTACATGTGGCAGTTTGTTAGCAAGTGAAACCAGACTCTCTACAGCTCCTTTTTAATTAGGCCTGTCCACATACTTTTGGTCATATAATGTTATATTTCACATTTCAAATGGATCAGATCCACTGGAAATAAACCTCTGCACACATCAACTCTGTAAGGCTGTAATTAGTGACTTTACTATTGTTACATTTATAGTTCATAAAGTGGTGCCTCTCCACATTCGCACATAAAGTCTGAGTTCATCTTCAGCACCAACACAAATCTAATCTGCAGAGAGAACAAACAGTGAACTGTCTCCTGAAGCTGTAAGAAACAAACACTGTGCTAATCACAGACCGATGGACCGCCGCCAACGTTACACAGAAACAGGAGGGACGAGGAATAAACTGCTTTTTATTTGTTTCTGTAACAGTCAGAAATGATCTAATCAGCTTCATTAAATAACTGTTAAATGCTTCTGTAACACTGTTTTTGTACAGACATAATAAAGTTGTGGTTTTGTCCCCATCACAGAGGAACAGGAAGAGGAGGCGGAGGAGGAGGAAGAGGAGGAGCTACAGGATACAGAAACTATGAAGGTCTGACAGACTTTGTCTACAGTCGGGTCAGATGTAACATTTCAGTCGATCCATAATTTAGCAGCTTTGACTCATTCTGTGAAACTCTGAGACAGTTCGGTTTCTGCAGCTCGATGACGACAGCAGAGACTCTCAGGAACACAGCCTGTTATTGTTGTTATTGTTGTTATTGTTGTTATTGTTCACATTATTTAATTATCACCTTTCAGGGAGGATTGAGAACAATTATTCCTGCAGGTTTCAACAGGTTCAATTTAAGATATTTATGTTGTTATGTGATTGGACAGGTGAAGATAGACAGGAAGGGGGAAAGAGAGGCGTACAAAGGGCCGCAGGTGGGGATCGAACCTGGGCCGCTGCAGTAAGGACTACATGGGGCTCTACCAGGTGACCTACTGTGCCCCAAATTTGTTTATAGACCATAATGAACGCGATTTAAGACAAAATGAAGGATATGAAGGAAAGTCGGCATTGGTTCCATGTCGATTTGGTTACAGCCCAGAGACTGAAAAAAGCAACTTTATACAAGAAAAATGAAACATATTTAATGACCCTATTAGGATTGTTGCGACCTAAAACTCCCGAGCTTAAAAACTGAGATTCGTGTTACGAATCTTTTTACATGAGAAAGTAAAACTTGCAAAAATAGTTGCAGTTTCTTTTGTATAATTCACTGAACATTGACTACAACGATTTAAAAAGATGTATCGTGAGACAATCGAAATGCAAATATGTGAAGATCTAAAGATTTCAGTTTTACTTTACAGAGAAAACAATTTTTTTTACAGTTTATAACTAAATAAAGAAAAAGAATCAACAATGACAATAATAAAACATATTTAGTAGATTTCTGTCTATGAAGGAATTTTGTGTCTTCAGTCGTTAAAACGCAACCAGTTCAGCCTCATTCTCTCCAACCAGCACATCATCAGCTGCAGGGTTTCTCAGAAAGTCAAACAGTTAAAAACCAGTTTATCTGTGAACCCTGGAGACCACAGCCCGACCAATCAGAGAGCTTCAAACTGAGCCAGAGGACGTTCAATGGAAAACAAACTGCAGCTGAAACATTCAGTCTGAGGATGTCACACTGGACCTTTTATACATCTGCAGGTTGTATCACACATATGGTTTTATATATTGTATTATAAACTGTAGTTTCCAATCATTCATCATGAATCATTAATCATTAAAAATGTTTGTGAGCGGCTGTTGCATCACGACCCTGAGCCTGGGATGTATTTGTAACTGCGCCAACAGAAACACTGCAGCTCCACTTAATTACACACTTTGATGATGTCTCACAGCAGAGAGTGAGACAGGCCCACAGTGAGACCACAGAACCATCTTCACTTCACATCGAGTCCAAACCTCCAGCCACAACCGATCAATACGCTCAATATTATATCTCACAGTAATTAAACCAAAGACACACACACACACACACACACACACACACACACTGGACTCAACTAATTAGAGTCTAAACAACTTAGAATATGTGTGTGTAGTGTTTTGTTGTGCCTGTATGTCTTCGTCCTCTCAAGGACATGTGTTGTTTATTTAATTTCAAATTCAGTTGTTTCTCATTATCTAATTTTTATCTGTTGGAGACAATGGTACTTTAACAACAACAGCACTTTTCAATTATAGAGAAATGTGAAATGGAAAACTCATCAACACAGGCATGAGCCAGCCTGTAAACTCACTATCACACACATTTTAGACATAACAGCTGGAACGTAATGAAACACCACAGTCTTCTCAGCATAGAGGAGAGGAGAGACATTCTTGCAAGTCAAAATAAGACTCTAATAAAAGCTGTTTTTTTAACAAGACTAAATTTCTAAAGCCGAGTGTTCATCACAGCTTGCAGTGCAAAAGTGTTACGTCCTGTACCAAAGTGTTATGTACATTAAGGGTTTTCAGTTTTAACTTTTAGATGTTATTGAGAAAGGTCCCCTTAATCTCTCCATGAATGCAACACATCGTTTTATAACAAAATGAAATTGGCAGTTCCTTCATGTGACACATAGAAAAATATAATTAAAATAAAATAAATCAATATATACAGTTACTTATAAGTATATACATAAATACATGTACATATGCTTTTATCTTCACATAAAAAGAAACCGTGTATATCCACTTCTGTAATATTCTCTTTTAAGATTGATTCCATAAGTCAAAAAGAGAGGCTCGATTTCCATTTGGGCCAATCGGACAGAGACTCATCACAGACCTATTGTCACTAGATTTGAACATTTCAAACAAACAAACAACAAAGCAGAGGAAGGGAACTTAAAACAACAAATACTGGGATGAACTAAAACCTGTGGGAAATCCAAGACAGGTAGAAGAAGGCACTCGTGAGAAAGAATGAAGAGTTGCAGTGACGGTAGTCAAACTGTACATAGACTGACAACTTTACCAAAACCATGTATATAAAAAGACAACAGTGGAAGTCAATCCCTTTTTCTGTCACAAATCTTCATCCACATCACACCTCATGTCCTCTCCTGCAATATACCTGGGTAGGTCTTTAAATGGGAATCATTCATCAGTTATCCTCTTTGTTTTTACATGTTGTTATAGTGAAAGCACAATAATACACTTTTTGGGTCTTTACCCAGAAATGTCTGGTGGAATTCATGACAACCTGGCCTGTAGCTGTTGAGATAGCTTAATGTGGATTGTAAATGTTGGGCCACTAGAGGAATAAAAGAAAATAAAGGACAAATGGTTGAAATGAGAAAAAATAATCTCTGTTTTTGTAATTATTTGTGTTTCTTTATCAGGGTGATACTCCTAAGAACAGGGCTGAGAAGGCTCATGATGCTGAATTGGCGGCCTATCTGGAGAACAGACAGCATTACCAGATGATACAGAGAGAGGACCAGGAAACAGCTGTCTGAAACTGTTGAACTCTTTATGAACATCTTTGTGAGACTGGAACACAAATTCCAGCTTACTGCTAATGAGTCCTTCCTTGAAAGCACAGAGTGCAGACTGAGAGTGAACCTGTGCCAAATCTGATCTCCACATGCATTTAATACTGATTATGTGATATAATGATGATAATGACAGTTATATGGATTACATGGATTGATATTTATGTTAATGTGGGTTAAGATTTACGGTAAGATTATGAGATTTTTTCATTTTGAGTAGCCCAGTTATAATAATAATGTTAGTAAAGTCAGTATAAAATAGAACCTTTGGGATGATTGGAACCTTGTCTTGAGTTTAAATAGTAATATGGGGAGTCATTTTTGACAGACTTGTTCTTCAAAATGCTTTTATATCAAACTAATTCAAAGGACTTACTAAAATGTATTCTTCTTTTGTGGGTTCATTCAGTATCAGAGAGTAAATAGGGTCTGCAGACTTTAATGTTAATGTTATGTTTGAAAAACTCAGGAAAGGTAGTTCATTTCATACAACCATGGATTAAAAATCAAACGAGACTAAAACTGTAAAGCCCGGTTACCTTTAAAGGTTGCAATATTACTAAAATGTAAGATGTTAAGTTTTTCTTTGGGGTGAGGTTATGAAACATCTTGTGTGAGCCATGATAAAATTTTGGCTTAAAGATGGCGCTAGATTGAACTTTATTGAATATCCAACAAGGGTAAACTTCTTGGGAGAAATATAAGCCCAGTGGGGAAAGAAACGAATGGTGCTGAGTGCTGAATGCTGAGAATGTCAGGGGATTCTGAAATCATAAGGTAGAGTTGAGCTGTATGTTAAAATTTTCCAACTGGCCACCATCAGCAGCCTTTTAGCTTTAATATGTTCACAAAATGTCATGAAAGAAAATATTTTTTTTTCTTTTTAAACAGAAAAATACAACCGTACACCTTCTGAATTCGAGTCTCTCTTTTACCAAACTAAGACTAGTCAAACACACTTCCTTTAATCTCAAGAGGAACAGAATAAAACTTACCAAAAGCATCTTGGTTAGTCTTTTAATCACCAACTCTGGTGTCTAACCCTCTAAACCAATTAGTTGTGAAAATATTCTGGCTGTACACGCTGCCCCTTGACTTTGCACTCACTCCTCTCCCATTTGACGCCTCTACTGTTCCTGCCATGTCTTTGTCATGCCAGGACTGATGGAGCGATGGACTCCATTTACTAATAACATATTTTTCCAGTTACCTAACACTGTCATAAGGACTCTACTCAACCATTCACAGATAACTGATATATTTTTCGAGTTGCCCAACCCTGTAATAAGGACTTAGTATTAAGTCTCTGTCTAGTAGTTGTTGAGAAATCTTGTTTAAACCAAAGTGTTGACCAGACAGTGGTTCCCCTGTTTGTTGGTTGGAATGAAGCTCTGGGATTATTTCACTGAGCAGAAATGACATGATCACTTATGCTGTGAACCTGCTGTACTTCTTTAAAACATTTTGATTGATCTTACCTCACCCATACAACTTTATCAATATGTTGTATTTTCTTGACTTATATCAGCATATTCTAGAGATCATTACTATTTATATAAATATATGATGGAAAATAATCCAAGTGATGTTTTTATTGTGCCTGTACTGAAGGATTGAATGTATGAGATGAATTCCTGAACTCCATTTAAGCATCCAAAATCCAATCAATCAAAACATTAGATCAAATACAAGCAATATTTAAATCTTTTGTTTGCAGCATATTGTGCTCTGGCAGATTGGCACATTCCATTTCCTTTTTGTTTTTTTTAAACTGACAAAAACCCTAATGTGATTACTCAACTTTCTTTTTCTTTTTGTGACTGTGGGTTAGGGGAATTCTATTAGAGTACAAAAATAGAATTAGATCAAATGCGTGTGTGTACTTTAGATTAGAAAAAGAAAATCAAATGTTCATATTTAATTAGGTTGGTAAGTTATCTAAAATCAAGTCTCAAATCATGTATGATTATTATATTTAGTTTGTGCCATATTTAAAAGCTTGTTTACATTTAAAGTTAAATTATGGTTATAAATTTAATGTGAAAATGAAACTCTGACACCACCAATGGGAGGATAACCTTTATTGTCACACCCATCTTCCAATTACATCTGGCTCCATTACCTGCTTAGAGAGGTGTAGTATGAAGGAAGTTGTATATAGCCGGGCTTTCTTTGCCTTAGCTGGCTTGCTAAACCTACAATCCCGATCAGAGATCGATTTTCCTCTCGAGCTCTGTGCGCTTTCCCATAAAAGGGGACATTTAATGTTTCATTTTACTCTTCTGCACAAAATGGACTAATTGGTTGCCGCCTACTTCCTTATAATGGAGAGCTATGAAGAACAACATTATAAAAAATTATTACAACAATAAGCAACATTGTATGGCAAGAGAGTAACGGTGGTAGAAAATTGATAAGATATTCCTTTAATAGTCCCACCACCATGGGGAAATTCCAATAATAATAATAATAATAATAATAATAATAATTGACTTAACCCACTCTCAATGCCTACATTACAACTGCATATTGTAAAGCTTGATACAGTATATTTAAACATTATATTTTGACACTGTCTCATAATGAACGATATGTGGAAAACCCTTTTTTTGTCTAAATCAAGTGAAATGAATTTTATTGATTCATAATTATTTGTGACAAATGTTAATAGACTTGGGGAGATGTTTCAGATACAAACACAACAAATCCTGCAGCTTTACCTCAGTCTTTAATTCAGAAAAACTGCATGCATTTTGCCAATTCTGCTGTATTTCTGCTTGTAATGGCAGGTCACATATTCTTGACAATTTTTGATGACATAACTGATTTACACCAGTTTTCCATAGAGCTTTTAAAATGAATATTGCATCACTGAACAAAAAATCCAGTTCATTCTCGTGTATGGTCATCCTGCAAGTTGTAGGAACAACAGAGCTCTAAACTAGGAGTGCCCTGCTGAACCTTCATACCTTTGTTCCGTGTCAGTTCTTTTGAGGCACATGATTCTGAGATGCAAAATGAAGATCTGCACATTGCTTTGATAAAACAAAATACTGTGCAACGTGAGGTAACCTCCAACCTATTTTCAAACATAGCTGAGGAAAAAAAGTATCTTTACACCAGATTTCTTGAGGGTTTGATGATTTCTGTCCAAATGTTTTACAATAAATTAATAGAATATACCTTGCCTTTGACCTCAGCACAGCAGCTGCTCAAATAATTGGAAACTCTCAAACTAGCTTGACTGACTGTTTATTTTAATTTATTTTGCCTGTGAATTTTAGAATTTGAAATGTGTTGGTGTCTTCAGATTAGCTTTGCATTGACAATAAACTTGCATGTACTGCATCGCAGTGATGTATAGCAGGTTAGATGTTATCTTTTTTTAATTTACATCTGTAGCCAATCTAGTCTTTATTCTCTCATGTTGACATTGGCATTGTTTTTTGGTAAATGCATTGATGTGAAACAGTTAAAATTGTTTTAATTTTGTATTTTTTTTCTCTCTTTCTAATCATGCATTTCTTTTTTGTTTGTTTTTAAGTTCTTTGATATTTGTATAATTTGTTATATATAATAAAAGGCAGTATATTTGAATTTGACTTTTTTGTGTTCTCATGGGATTACACAAGCAAAGACAATTTAGCATTTATTTCTCTTTCTTCCTGCAAAGATTACCATGATGTTTCAAAGTTAGTTCAGAACACCTTCATTCCTTCAGTGTTCAATTCAAT
>NW_023339696.1:21755373-21762342 GCF_004916995.1 Morone saxatilis | reverse complement strand
AGTACAGATTCATAGTGCCCACATTCAGCAAGAAAGGAGCGTTCCTGTATGAGGAGCAGCGGGGACTCTACGGGTGCTTTTCAACGGTAGTTTACAGGGTTATTCCTCTCAGTCTTTAGTGCCGCTTTCTTTATCTTCCTTCTCGCGTGCTGCTCTCATCTCTCACTCACACATCACTCGTCTTCTCGTCACACTACACCACCACTCACCCCTCCTACACCTCCTCCAACACACACAACACCACTATATCCGGCCTCAAGTCTACCATCCTCAGTTTAGACAGTTCATTTGGAGCTGGTTGGTTCTCACCTCTGAGGAGGCGTGGTCGGCTGCGGCGTCTAAGATGCTCTGACAGTCCGCATTGGCTGATAGGAGGAGAGACGGGTAAAGAAGAGGAATTATAAGGCTTACGTTGGTGTTTGTGTTGTCTTCTCCTCTCCCTCCTCTCTCTCCTCCCTCCCCTCCTCTTCTCCTCTCCTCTCCTCCTCTCCTCTCCCTCTCCCTCGTCTCCTCCCTCTCCTCTCTCCCCTCTCCCGTCCTCCTCATCCTCTCCCTCTCCTCTCCTCCTCTCCTCTCCTCTCCTCTCTCGTATTAAATATAAACTCAGTATGTGACAGTGTGTTTTGTCATTACTGTTGTTGTGCAGGAGGTGGAGGCTCTGTTTGACGGCGAGGACCTTCCCAAGTTCCTGAGCTGTGAGTTTGTGAGCAACGACAACTGGTTCGTCACATTCAAGTCAGAAACAGACGCACAACAGGTGACATACAGAAATACACCTTCTGATCGCTGAAGTAAAGCTTTTGACTTTAGTTAGCAGCCTCAGTGGAACAGGAAGATGATTCTCTCTCTGTGCTCGTGCTCAGGCCTACAGGTACCTGCGAGAAGAGGTCCGGGTGTTTAAGGGAAAGCCCATCATGGTGAGGATAAAGGCCAAAACCATGGCCGTCACTTCCTACGCTCCAAAGAATGGCTACCGACCCGCCCAGATGGACGGCAATCATTACAGCTCTTACTTCCCGCCCAACACCTACCAGCAGCACTGCCCCAGCCACATGCAAGCACAACAGCTGTACGACTTCACCAACGAGGTGTGGGCTTCAGCTGCGACGGGATACCAAGACTGTGCGGAGGTGAATCCTTCTCACGTCGAAATTTAATGACAGGAAGTTGATTTTTTGATTTGTCTGCTGTTTGAATGTGTGAGGAGAAGCTCTGTGGTCCCGTCTCAGGGTTTAGGTCTCGTTATGTCACGAGCAGTGTGATTTTAACTCGTTGTTTTTGTCCGCAGCCTCAAACGTTGATGAATGACTTCATGAACGGATTCTCAACAGCTTCCAACTTCAAACCTCACAACTCGCACAGACCGAGGTACCTGTATTGTTTATAAATCATTGTTATAAAAAGGAAACTTATTGTTCATGTCCTTCGTATTAGCTGTGAAAACATTTATCTCGTTCTTCTTGTCTGCCTGTTGGTAATCTCGGCATTCACTGTTCCTCTCTCCCAGGAGAGGCTCACGGTGGTCAAACTCCGGCGACCGTTGGCAGTCCAATCAGAATGATCCCTCACACTCATCGGAGCAAGGGCCGGGAGAGCGCTCCTGTTCTCCCACCAAGCCGGAGCGAGGGCGGTCGCGGGGCAACCTGCGCCGTCAGAGCAGAGGAAGGATGGAGCCGACTTCTGATCGGGGAAGGTGAGTCGCACGTTGTGATACCTGTTGTTATCCTTCCACTGTCAGGACAAACAATGTGGATGGACGTAGTTTATATTATAAAGTGTTGGATATGAACATGAAGTCATAGAGACTGACGGGTAAGATTAAAATATAGTCCTCTGAAAGGAAGGAAATCAGGTCGTAGCAGCATCAAAGGTAACGTGATTCAGCTGCAAAGGGAAATGTAAGCGCACAAAATAAAGTAATGCCTGAATGGTGTCTGAATTACACTTCAAAGCGTTGCCGCAGTTACAGCCACAGGTGCTGCAATGTAAAGAGTGATTCTGTTAGTGAAAGTGAGGACGGTTTGCTTCGAGAGCAGCACCTATACCTAATTACAGTTCTTAGAAGAAGCTGCAGCCACTTCAGACACACCTGAAACACCTGAAACACAGGAGCGACGCTTTAATGTAGCAGAGTATAAATCAGTCTGTGTCTTTCTGCTCTGAAGGAGAGGAAACTTCAGCCAGAGGAGAGGCAACCCGAGGTCATGGGACAGATCTGCTGGAGGCAACCGTGTAAGTGGCGAGTGAGCGTTATTAGTGTTTGTTCAGTTTGTAGAGACTCTGTAACCGACTGTGTGTGTGTGTGTTTGTGTGTGTGTGTATTTCTCCGCGATATCTCCGAGATAAACGGCGGGGATTATTTTCTGCGTCCGCGTTTTCACCTCCTCTCACCTGGAGGAGGAGAACCCGTCCGGCCCGGTGCGTTCGGGTGCCGTCGGTTTTCCCAGCAGCAGCAGCAGCGGCGGTGGAGGTGGTTCGTGGAGGTTCGTGGAGGTTCGTGGAGGCGGATTGTGGCTCCTGTTTTCAGGTCACATACTGCAGAGGCTCCGATAGTCCAGCTCCTGTCTCACGGTCCCCCATCGGCTCAGCAGTGCACCGCCAGGCTCTCTCTACCTCTCTCTCTCCTCCCTTTCTGCTAAATTAGTGGAATGAGAAGTGACTCGTAACATTCACACTCCTCCCTCCTCCTCCCCTCCCTCCCTCCCTCTCATCTGCTGCAGTTGCGCGCTCCCGCGCTGTCCGTGTGTGTCGGGAGCGCGCAGGCACATTTACTTGCAGTGCTGTAAAATTGATGGAAATGAAAATATCCCTGACGACAGGCAGCGGGAATATTCATCAGGACATTCACACACACAGAAACACCGCGAGACTTCACCCGTCACTGCCTCATTATTGACATATTGATTATAGCAGATCATCAATCTATAATCAATACACTGTCTGTAGATTCTACAGTAAAACACTGTAAACCCGAAATAAGTTAAAGTTTGTGTAAGAGTAACACACTGATATCTCACAGCCAACCTTTAATTAAACCACATTTTATATCACAGACTGTAAAACCTCTGTCAGAGCGTTTATATTTCTTTTGATGGTAAAAACTTGTATTTATACAGGAACATATGGATTCAAACTTAAAATTAAAACCTCAATATCCTTTTATCATAACAGTATAAAAAGTTTAACATTATTTATTAAAATAAAGTTCTGGAAATCTCAGCTGATAGTTTTCTTTATCAGAAATATGTATTAAAGCTCTTGTGTGTAACAGTGAGAGGATCTATTGTCAGAAATGTAATTTATTACTAATTACTGTTTTAAAAAGTAATAATATTACTTTGCTTACAGTAATTAGTTAATATACTAGTTACTAATACTAATACTAACTAATACTAATACTAATATACTCACAAATTCAAACCGACGACGATTAAAATCCAGTTTTGTTTGTTAAATTCGAAGTAAAATATTTCCAGCTGCTGAATGTGAGCCAGTGGTTCTCAACCTCTTTTATTTATTGAACTATTAAACTCATATTTTAGAATATTTCATATTATATTATTATTACTGAACAATGAACATAAACAGTGAACTCAGTAACTGCAGGAAGTTTGTAAACCAGAGATTTGGATGAATTTTGCAGTCAGTAACTTTTATATAAATAACTTTCACTTTATCCCAATCTGGTTCCTACTGCTGCTCCTAATGGACCCGAACGAAAAGAACCAATCAGAGCCCAGAAAGAAACGATCCTCAGGACCCTTTGAATGATCGTCGTCATGGAGAGTCACAGAAAGAAGCTGATTGGCTCTTAGACACGTAGCAGGTGAGTACTTGCTGAGTCAGCAGGTGTTAACTGATGAAAGGTGAGAGAGCTGATCATGTGACCACCGATCCATACTGACCATCAATACGTTATCAATCAGGCCTCTGATACAGTCACTAATCAATGCGGGTTGTTTTTAGAAAGGTCAATGACAAGTCACTGACTCTGCGGACGTCGAACAGCGACGGACACCTGCTGACTATTGATCTCCGATAGAGCCCGCTGACCTTTTATTGATCTGTGTGTGTGCTGTAATCTGATCACGTCACAGTTTCATAACCGCAACGATCAGCTGAACACAAAACTGTAACTGGAGACACGCACATCTTATTTCAGCACACACACACTGACTGTCCTCCTCCTCCTCCTCCTCCTCCTTCTCCTCCTGTATGCATGGCCGACTCCTCCTGCAGGAGCAGGTTGCAATATGTTCCTGTAAACTGACACCCTCCATCATGTTCAAACATGAAACAGACACAGCCGACCCACGGACACATCAGCTAATTGATTGTAGAAATCAATAACCAACAGGTGCTGCAGGCTGAGCTCACTCTCTACGTGTAATGTGACTGTTTGTAATAAAAAGTAGGACATTTTTGGAAAGTGAGGACATTCACACAAAAATAAACTTTATTGTCCACGATGTGGAAACATTAAGACATTCATAAACATTTTTGGACAGTTAAAATCCTTCAGACTAGACCTGAACCACGACGGCCTAAAACCACATCAAAACCCTCCAACTGAATGACGGACGTTGTGGGGACCCTGTTCCCCAAAAAGAAGCGAGTCCCCATAATGTACGTAAACAGATTTATGTCCCCACAACCTGAGTAACACACACAGCCGACCCACGGACACATCAGCTAATTGATTTTAATCAATAACCAACAGGTGCTGCAGGCTGAGCTCCTCTGGAGCTACAGTGACTATAATAATCTATAATCTATAATTGTATCATATATAATACAAATTAAAGTATTTGTGTTTTCACACATTTTACTAAATTTGTCAAACCAAAGTCATAAAGTTAATCAAGGAAATGTATTTATCATAATACAAAAAGGTTTAAAACAAAATAAACATTGGCTGTTCCTTTATGCTACACAGAGAAAAATATCATTAAATTCATAGAATAACATAAAAAGTATAATTAACAAACCAACATTTACATTTTGATATAAATCCACAGGAAATAATTCTGCAAGTCATCTGAGTTAGTGATAACTCTCGTCCAGCTCTCTTCCTCTCCTCTTGGGATTGATCTGGCTACTTGATTTTAGCAATAAAGCTGCAAACAGATGTTTTCAAAACCCAGAGATGTTTGAAAGAGCTACCTTAAAGTCAAAAACCTGCTGAATCCAGTTCATTTGAACAATTGTGGCTTTAAAATTAAATCCAATCAATGAGGTTTCATCAATAAAGCCAAAAAAACACAGATCAAAACTAAAATGTTGCCAGTTTGAAGGAGCTACCAGCCACAGCACCTGCAGCCGTTGTTGGCCAACAGATGTGGAGACCAGAGTTATTATAGTACTTTTAATTTCAAAATAAAATCAGGTTGCAACAAACATGTTGGTGAGAATGTTCACATATTAACTTCCTGAACAAGAAGTCATCACTTAACTGTTGTCAGGGTGAGAAAGATGTCAGCATTAGCATTAGCATTAGCATAAAGACAGGAATATAACAGCAAGCCTGTCTTATCTCTTATTATTATTTATAGTGCCTGTGTGTGTGTGTGTGTGTGTGTGTGTGAGCGAGCCAGCAGAGCCACTGAGCACGTGCAGAAAAGAGCTCTCATTGTCAGCCTGCTGATGTCACACACACACACACACACAGTCGACCCCCGGCCTGTTACACATGTTCACTGATGCGTTGGACATGAACACACACACACACACACACACACACACATACAGCATCATGTGTTGTTGCTCAGTGGATGAACAACCTGTCTGATTCTAACCTGCCTTGTTTTCCAAATATGGTCGTTGTGTCAGTTCCTGAAACCGCTCCGCAGTGTCCGCTTGAGCCGCCGTCCGTCCAACAATCACCCCAGCACACCCCGACCCCCCCGGCCTGGTGCCCCTGTAGGGCAGTAGGAAGATGAGTGGCGAGTTCACTACGTGCAACTGATCATCTTAATAAAAAGGAGCCTGTGCTGGAGCTCTTAATGCTTTAGAAGTATGTCTACAAATGTTTGTTTATAGATATATATAACTGTATATATGTCTTCTTATTGTTGAACTTGTTTATACTGTTAATCTGTGTTTGTACATTGAGAGCAACGGAAAACCGGAGTCAGATTCCTTGTATGTGCACATACCAGGCCAATGAAAGTGATTCTGATTCTGATATGGCGCGCAGGTTTCGTGCAAAGCGTTTATCGGTCAGCGTTTATCGGACACTCGAGTCAGCTGATTGTTTGTGCTGCAGTCTAAGTGGAGGCAAACTGAGCTCATCAGTAACCGTTCAAATCAAATAGAATTTGTTCTATTTTACAGAAATTGAACCTTCTAGAAAGTAAAATTGTTTGATTGTTAAATAAAATAAATATATATAAAATAAATAGATAAATATCATCACTCGTCTCTGATCAATATTCATCGTAGTTTATCAGCTGTTCTCTTTTATGTACTTTTATTTACTTTATTAAACTCTGTTGTTTCACCTTTAAAACACATTTTATTGTCTTTCTTTGTATTTTATTTTTAAATCTACCTTTTTTAGTTTTTTCCCATTATCGTCTCGTCAGTCGTCTTTGAACTGTATGAAATCAGAAATACTTTAAGAGTGTGTGTGTGTGTGTGTGTGTGTGTGAAGACGTATGAGCCGTTACATCATCAGTAACGAGCCAATTAGAAGGCGGGAGCTTCATTTCACTTCTTGTTCTGAAACCGACGCCGGTTACATCATCGCCATCTTCACACAGCTGTCAGTCACAGGCCTTATGAGCTCATCGCCATGGTTACGGCAGGAGCGTGCGACCAATCAGCTGCAGCAGAGACGACAGCAAAAAGAAACCTTTATAGACTTCTGACCTCCGTTTCTTCTCCTCCCTCCCTCCCCTC
The DNA here is from genome assembly GCF_004916995.1 of Morone saxatilis. NCBI lineage: Eukaryota > Metazoa > Chordata > Actinopteri > Moronidae > Morone > Morone saxatilis. Next base: position 21,755,442 of record NW_023339696.1, on the reverse strand, counting down.
TCTCTCTCTCTCTCTCCCTCCCTCCTCTCTACCTCTTCCTCGTCTCTCTCTCTCCCCCTCCCTCCCTTC
>NW_023339696.1:21753242-21755273 GCF_004916995.1 Morone saxatilis | reverse complement strand
TCACCACCTCATCACACTTCCTCTGTTGTTATTGTTTGGATGTGAGAGCCCCTAGTGGCAGAAACTGCACACTGTACCTTTAAATCTCATATCAGCTCTGGAGAAACAAATCAGCCATCACATGATCAGTTTTATTATCATTAATATTAATATTATCTTCTTTATTGATCCTCTGAGCGGACGACAAACCATTGATCATCAGTAACAGTGAACAGTCCGCTGACCTTCAGCTCATTTCAACACAAAGAAGAAGAAGGTCAGTTTTACCGCCACCGTCCGTGCGACTCACTATCGTCACTTTACTGAGCAGGAAGTGAGCTGAAGCCGCCGTCTCCTGCAGGTTACAGCGTTTGGTAAGGAAGGTTGGATGGACGCCGCCACCTCACAAACACTCGACCGTCTTCAACAGAAAACCGATTGGTGGAAATTCTCACAGCAAGAATTCAAATGTAAATCCGGACCTCAGGATGTTTGAAGTTCTCACTGGAATAAAAAAATACTGGCAGTGAAACTGTACCGGAGATTAACGGCGCTGGGTCGACACAGAGGTTGAACCAAATAAATGTTGCTGCAGTTTTTAATTAATAAAAGTTCTGTATGATCTCATAAATGATTATACCATTCTATATTTACTGTGGGTGTAACAATATATTAACCTGGATCAATATCAATGATCTAACATATCGATAGAAAACATTTTATTAGTTTATTATTTTATCTTTAAGCATCGTTTGCATTGTGTAGATTTCTGAGTTCTTTAGTGCCACAAACTCAACATTGTAATAAACATTTAAAACTATTTCAGATTGAAATGAAACAGTGAGTTTTATTTTATTTTGAAAATTTATTGTGAAAGAGCTGCTGAGAGTTCAGACTCTGAGCCGAAGAACAGCTGAAGAGCCGAAACATCTTCCCGTCTAACTGCGGTGAATGAAGGGATTATTATAGTGATCGACCGACTCATCGTCCCCCATTATCCGGCATTCAGAGACAATCGTTAAACAGCCGGCAGACGGCCTCGTCTGTGCTGTGGGACGACGTCAGTGCTCCCCTTTGGGAGGGTGATGAAGTATATACATATATTCTGCTGTATCCTGAATATCCTGTAGAATAATAAATGACTCTTCTTATCAACCATCAGCTCTGCTCTCTAAATATCTGCTGCAGGAAACAGTAACGAGCTGATTCACTGAGGCTCCGACCAGGACTCTGACTGCAGGAAGACGAGGAAGCGAAGACACGTACCCGACAAATATCTGCCAACATTAACTCAAACTGCTCAGTGAACCAGGGAAATAGTTTTACAATGTATAATTTGAGTTGGCACTACAATACCTCCTTACACATCAGTATCGTATCACAGAATGGATGTAATGTCATTTACAACCTGAATATTTACCCAGTGACTTTAAAACAGGACTACAAAGTGAAATAAAAGCATGAGAACTTGTTTAATCTAAAATAAGGAGCTGGAAGAGGAGAAGAAACGGAGTGACAGACCAACCTCCAACGAGCACTTCTGGTTACCTTCATCTCTGAACATTTATTTCTGTTTCAGGACAAACAAACGATAAAGAGTGAATCAGTTCTATAAAGTGGTTTCGTCTGTGTGCCTTTAAGGGTGAAAACAAACAACGCTCCACTCCTGCTGCCACTAATAATAAAAAAACAACAGTATTAAAATTAAAACAGACATTTCCAAAAATAAAACAAACAAAAAGGGAAAAAATATATAAAACAGGTGAAAGCTAAAGCCACACAGCTCCTTCGTCGACGCTACTTCCCTCTAAATTATTTCCAGCGTTAACATTCGAGGTCCCTGCCGATGCGTTCTGAATCACTAGTAGTTTTATTAGAATATGTTGACTGCTCTATTTTATCTGTTCAAGCTTCTATATACACATTTAGATTTCTATGTACAGCCACAATAAACGCCTCCTCCCCGCCGCCGGCAGCAGCTCCTCTCGGGGGCGAGCGACGGACTCTTGTGCAACTTTTCTGTCGTTTGTTTCACTTCTTGCTCGTTGGGGG
>NW_023339696.1:21748158-21753142 GCF_004916995.1 Morone saxatilis | reverse complement strand
GGGGGGGGAGATATTCGGCGTGTTCAGAGGAGCCGACTTATTTAAAGGGCCACTCCGCTGACCTCACATGGAACAGTGGAGTTAATACGACGTATTAAGTAAGGCTTAGGGGACGTATCCGATTTATTTAATGTGAATGTTTATGAATTTGTACAACGAGCACAAAAAGATCACTTTACGCTGACGAGTAACGCAGATAATAGCGGCTACATTAGCGATCCGCCACAGCCAGTAAACTGAGACGTGACTGGTTGAACCCGACGGTGACGAGGCTGATCTGAGAACAGACCGCACTCTACAGGGAGAGACGCTACAAAGACCTTAAATCTGGAGGCCAAAGCACATTTACTGAGGCCAAAATGTAAACTTCTTTATAATAAATAAACATTAATGTGGCAGCAATATTGATCCAAAAGCATTATGGATTATAAAACACTGACAGGGACCGTCTGACTGCACTACGAGTACTTGAAGTAAATATTGCTGTAATACTAACGAAGGTCTAGAATGAGAACTTGTAGTTGAGTATTTTCAGAATAAGGGTATTAATGTGGAGCTGTGTGTCACCGGCTGAGTCCTCCCCGGCTGGGTAACCCGTGTCCAGTGCGTTTGTTCCTTTCATCCATAAAGTGTGTAGATGAAACTGGCTCCACCTGCTGGCAGCTACCTGGTACTGACGCTGCACAGTGAGAGAACATTTATCAGATGGCGCAGCTCTTTTATTATTCCTGCACATGAAACCATAAAAACAGGATGTTTCAATCATGTTTTAGTAGATTAGAATATTTTTTGATTTTATTGTCTTTGCCGTATCGCCCAGCCCAAATCTACACATATAAAACTCTGTTTCTAGTGACTACAGTTTCAACAACTGGTTCATTTATCAACTAATTCAAAAGAAATTAAGCAGCAATATTTTTGATAAATGAGTCTGGATGCACCAATGTATTCACTGTTTTATATAACTTTTATATAACTGAAAATATTTGTCATTTGAAGACAATTTTTCACTATTTTCTGACAGTTTATCCACTAAACTCTGGTCAGTCACAGCCTGTGGGGACACGCAGCAGTACAGATTATAGTAACGAACACAGAGCTGATGTTTGTGGAGAAAAATAAAGTCTTTCTGTGCCCAGAGGAAAAAACAGACCAACATTAAAATCTAACAAACTCCAACCGGCTGTAACATGACGGCAACATCTGGAGGTTTTCAGGAAGCACTGGGTCAGCGCTGAACACTGAGCTGCATTCAAACTATATACACAACCGATTCTCACAAACATCCAGAAACCTGCACATTAATCCTGTTTTTAGTTTGCTTTATCTCGTTAAACTCTTTGCAGTAACCGCGACGGGTGGTGGAAATGACACATGAACCTCCTGTTGTACAGTGAGAAGTAATCTGATAACTGATAACGAAGACTGCGTTCCACAGAGAAACCGTTCATATTGCCTGTTATTCAGTCAGGAACCAACAGAAAAACGTCACCGTGAGAAAGAAAGACACAAAAAAAAAGAAGGAAACCTTAAACAGGAACTCTGATCCCAACGTTTCACACGTCACAGTTCGACTCCATGTGACGTTAAATGCTTCAAAGAGGCTCTAAAAGGTTCTAAAGGTTCGAACTCATCAGTCCCACTGTTACGTTTTCAGGGTTGTTGCTCAAAGACACGTTGGTAGGATCAAACCTGCGACAGAGCAGTCCCACTGTGACACGGCTGACCCGCCTGACTGCTACAGGGTTGAAAAAGAGGAGGAATAAAAAAAAAAAAAAAGAGGAGAAAGTCGTATTCCACCAGTGATGCTGTGGGTCACCTACAGAGTCCATCTTCACCTCCGTCCACCTGTCCACCCGTCCGTCCCTGGATAAGGTTGGTGGTTGCCGTTGGAGACCACAGCTCCTCACTGACCCTCCCATCCCGCTCCTACAAACAGACAAAGACCTTTATTGTTTCTGCTGAGGCCAATCAGACGTCAGATTCAAGGGAAAGTTAGTCCGTGTGTTACATTCAGTGTGGATTATATTATAATATATATTTACATTATATCCCCCCCCCCCGACAGGAAACGGGCCGCAGCGTACTGTACGTAACACACTGACCGCCCCCACAGTACCACCCAGGACAAAGACATCACAGCGAGCTCACCTGTAGTTTCCGGATCAGAGTGAGGCTGAGACTTGGTGGCAGGGAGGGGTGAGGGGCGGGGTCACTCTGAGGCGAAGTGCACCTCCGGAGGGGGGGGCTTGACGGTGACGGGCTGGGACGTGCGACGGGGGGGCGAAGGCTTGGGCTGAGCCTGCTGCTGCATCGTGTCGTAGTACGTCACACCTCCGTAGGTCACCTGGGCCTGACCCTGACACACAGATTCAAAACCCGTCAAACTTTATTAACCAACAGAGGAGGTTCACTCACATTTAAAGGACTTTAAACTGATTGTCATTTCTGTTTATGAAGACTAATAAATCACAGTTAGTGGCCACTAACGAGGCATTTTGACAGGAGACATCAGTGAGTGACTGTAGAAACAACAAGCTTGTAAATATAGAAATGGTTTTATCTGGTATGGTTTAATATTATTTGACCCTTTTACTTAATACACCGTCCCTGTAGTGAGTGGAGTATTTGTGTCGCTGTATACAACCAGAAATACACAAACTCAACCAATGACTAACAGAATAACAGAGAATGTATAAATTATAGCAGATGATGATTGAGTTATTTAACAATTGGCGCAGTTGAAAGTTGTGAACGGAGCAGAGTGGGGGACCAGTATGTTGATGATTGGACGTCAGCTGTCAGAACCGGACCGTACCTGTGGAGTCGGGTACATGGCGGGGTAAGGGAAGGTCATCACTCCAGGAGGAGGGTAGAAAGGCGGTGGGAGCAGCTGCTGTGGTTGCCCTGGCGACAGAGAAACAGGCGGGCCTCCGTAGATTGCGGGGTTGGCGATCGGACCACCTGACTGGTGGGGGTGGAGACCTGAGGAGGAGGAGGAGGAGGAGGAAGAGCGATGAGTACCTCGTACAGAGAACATAAAAGTTAAACAGAGAGGAAAGACTCCACTGACCTGGATGGGGGATGTGCATCTCAGGCTGGACCAGCATGCCTTGCGGCGGGATGGGGGCGGGGCCATCCCCGTGGGCGTAGATTGGTCCCTGGTATGACACTGAGAGACAGACGGACGTTAATGTCTGTTATTATCTGACAGCTGTGATGTAAAAATATCCGATGAGCTTTAAAACTGACGCAGATAAACTGACAACGGGTCGGAACCAGCACCGACCCAGAGAGGAAAACAAACAGTGATGACCTTTACTGACCTCTGCTGGTGAGCAGGAGGAAGTGCTGCGCTGACTGAACTCACCTGTCTCCGTTTAATACTTTATCTAAACCCGTTTCCTTTTGTACGAGACCACGAGGAGCCGAAGCTTCTGAGTGGTTCTGGATCATTTAGAGACAAACATTACTGGTGCTGGTCTTACTGGGTTCGTAGTAGTGTCCCTCCATCACTCCCAGGTGCATGGCCGGTGCCGGCTCAGGTACGGCTCTCTGTCGTTGGGAGGAGTAGCGTTTGGCCCGATTGGAGCCGACGCCCAGCTCCTCGATGCTGGAGAACGGAGGCGGGCCGCCGGCGATGTGCATGGGGTTGGGGAGGCCTGTGGTGGGGGCCAAACATGAACCAGTTTGTACTGGTTGTACTGGGAGACACAGCGGCCATTTTATATTCTAAATGTTTCATAAGCCTTCAACACAACAGGTAATAACTGTCTGTACAGTTTGTACAACACAATCATTTCTTTACATACTGTACAAATTTTGAGGCCAAGAAAACCTCAATAATAATAATAATAATAATAATAATAATAATAATCCAAGCCTTTAATAAACACATGACATTAAAATGTTTTATATTCCATGTAGTGCTGCAGTAATTGATTATTACTTCATTAAAGAAATGGTAGAAACAGTAAACATTCAATAGAGAAAAGACTTTTACTTTGACAGTCCTCCGTCCCGTCAGTGCAGCGAACGTTCACTCACCTCTGATCTCAGAGCGCATGTAGGACGTCGGGTTCTGGCTCCAGCTCTGTTCTGACACCAGACTGAGTCGAGCCACGTCCTGGTCCAGCTCTGTCAGTGCTGCTGCTCCTCCTGCTCCTCCTCCTCCTCCTCCTCTCGGCCCGTCGCCTGCTCCCGCCCAGCTCTTCTCTGCCACGCTGCCGGGGGAGGAGGCGTTCCCCCCGGCTGCGGACTCCTCCACGGACGGCTGTTTGCTGCCCAGGTCTGCGGGTCGAGAGCGAGTCCTGCGGGCGAGGGAGTAAGACTTCCGCTCCACCGGCCGCTCGGTGGGAGGCGAGGCGTCCTGATTGGTTGCTGCAGCTGACGGCTGCGGGGAGGGGTCAGAGGTGGACGAGGAGGCAGATCCTTGACGCAGATCTGTCGCTGCTCCCTGCTTCTCCTGCTGCTGTCCCTTCGGCGACGCAAGACTTGTACCCACCCGGCTGTGACTATTGCGCCGTCTAGTCACCACGTCCTGTTCCCTAACGCAGACTCGCTTTAGTACTGACCGGCTATATTCCTACGTGAGATGAACCACCAGAGAGATCCATACCCGTTGGCACCCCGCCCTTAACGCACTCAACTCCCGTCCCCATGTTTGTTGCCTAGGAAAAAGATTTTGTTTAGATATTTAACTGACACCAACAAACCCCATGTTCTCTGTCTGTTGGATATCTACACTCCCCATTTATGAAACTTTACAGAGGGCCGGGGTCCATACTCTGATGGTGAACTCTGGCATTTTCGTGTTGATGAATTTTCTATTATTTCCTGTACTGGGTACTCTGACAGTTTGATGTGGAGAAGTGCATTTACTTGTATTGTGGTGGACGTCTGTTGCGGATAATAATGAATAAGGCAAGATTACCAGTTGAAAATTTTAAATAACAAACAAAAAAAAATACCAATAATTACATAA
>NW_023339696.1:21741781-21748058 GCF_004916995.1 Morone saxatilis | reverse complement strand
TGTGAGCGCCCTCACATGGAACCAGAGGGGAACTGCAACAGTTCAGAAGCCGGAAGTGCCCAGAGAGTGGAACTTCTCTCCTTATTAGACATTCTCTGCCTAAACCTACTTTTCTTACTAGTATCGCCATCTAGTGGCCGACCCGAAAGTGACGCATAGAATATCTAAGTTACACCAGGCCTGAGCACTTTGCCAAATAAAATTGCACTTTCATATATATATATTCGGGGGGGGGGGTTTGCAATTAAAAAGGCCTAGAAATAATAATAACTTTAGCAATTACAATAGGGACCTCCAGCTGTCGATGGCTCGGTCCCTAATAAATAAAAATAAATGTTGTTGTGAAAAACAAACAAATGCTGTAAAAACCAAAGATTGAAATGTATTTCTAAAGTAAAGGGCAGATTACAGACAGGCTGCAGGTCGTAGTGGACTCCAGGAGGTGGCGGTAGATATCAAACAAGGTGTCTGACGAACATCTAAAACCTCCGTGATGAAGAACTCGGCTACCCATAATTCATTGCCGCTTTCCGGTTCCAACCATTCGAGACCTAAGATGGCGGACCGGCGGCGAAGGAGGAGGCGCGCGTCCCAGGACAGCGAGGACGACGACGAGTCCGGGTCGGGTTCGGACAGCGGGAGGTCGGGCTCACCGGCGACCAAGAGCCGAGGGAGAGAGCCCGACCCGCCGGAGGCCACAGCGGCCCGGGTCGAGACGAAGATCGCCGCGGAGTCCGAGTGTGTGAGTGTGTGTGTCCGGACGTTATTCCCCCGAGCGGAGCGCCGCTTCCATTAAAACTTGTCCCCGCCGCAGGCTTCTTCCTCAGTGCAACCGCGGGAAAACGAGCAGTGGATAAACTGACAGCCGTTGGACTCTGAGCACCTTCACGTCGCTGCAGCGCGCGAAGGGGAACTTAAAGTTAGCGACGCCGATTCTGTCCAACCCTGCAGAGTTTTTAAATTATATACTTTTTTTAAATGCGTTGTGTTATATTAAAGTAACCGTTTAAAACAAAAAATAAAAGTCCACGTAGTTAACTTTATTATTGTTTCGTTCCCTTTTGTGGAACCGAGACGAAAAGGCGCCAGTGGGAACGCATTTACTGGGGCAACACATCCAGCCGTAACACCGGCTCTCTCCTCCCCGCGGTGCTTTACACCGCTGGACGTTGTAACGAAGGTAGGAGGCGGTTTGCTCCCGGTGGTTAGTTGGCCAGCTCCCCGGGAAGCTGCTGTGTTTGTGTCCGTGCTGTCGGCGGACTGTTGGGGAGTTTCTCTTTAGCACCGGGCTAGGCCAATGCTAATGCTACCGCTCCGTCGCGAGAGTCCGCCACGTCCAGCTTACGTCAGATGCTGCGTGGAGACGTCAGCCGCGTCGCTCTCACCGTTTTATCCGAGGCGCGTTACTAAGCAACCAAAACGGGGTTCCCACGCATCCTGGAAAAACCTGGAAAACCTGGAAATTTAGAGACGAGTGATTGAAACACCTGGAAGTTGATTAAAATGAGCGAATGTCCTGAAATAATCTATAAAATGTATTTTATCCTTCAACCAACAGCAGTGTGTAGCTGTAATGTGTCAACCTCGTGATGGACCTGAAACACTTCATCACTAAAAAAGAACAACTGCAGTCGACGCCAGCTCTACCTGTAAACTGTGCGACTGTTTGTGAGCGACTGTGGTCTCCGTGACGATGTGAGCCTCAGTCACAAACTTAATTTACCTAATTAAAAGTCAAAACAAAGACGTCCATCACTGTAAATCCCTCACACACAGGCTAAATGAGCTAACGCTGAGCACTAGATCTTTATGTTCCTGCCCTGGACGAGTATAATCAGCTGCTCCTCCATCCACCCGTTTTAAATCCACAATATGAACTCCTGCAGAGTCATCCAGGAGGCAGCTCCCTGTGCGACTGTATGAACGTGTTGTTGGAGATTAACACTGTGAAGGTTTGCTGCTGACTTCTTTTATCTCTCTTTGCAGGAGAGTGAAGATGGAGTTGGAGAAGGTAAGACAGTTATTCAGTTAGTTATTCAGTTACCGGCACCGGGAACATAGAAATGAAAGATTATTATTATTATTATTATTATTATTATTATTATTACTGTTGCACAGCGAGGCAGGTTTCTATATCATATAACATTAGTTCTCTTCAGGACTGGTTGGTTTGCTCTAACTGTCTGATAGCTGTTGTAGAACCTCTGTGAAGCCTGTTGTTGTTGTTGTTGTTGTTGTTGTTGTTGTTGTTTTCTGACCCGGTTTCTCTCTCTCTGTCTGCCCTGTTCTCTCTAGCGGTCCTCTCCGACTACGACAGCGCCGATCCAGAGGAGAACGGCTCCCACTCGGAGGTAAAACACAGCGACAGTATGAGACTGGTTCAGCTGACATCAGAACCATCAGTCTGGACCTGCTACACTTCCAGTAACGGCGGGCATTCGCTGTACGATTTGAGCCCGTTTCTGACACGACCTTTGAGCCGCACAGCGTTTTAGAGTCGGACTGAATTTCAGCTTCATCGGGCGCGGAGCGTACAGGGCGGAGCAACGTCCAATCAGCTGCTCCTGCGTGGACGCTGGGATGAATCTCTTACAAACAGAGAGAACCTGGAACATTAGACAGAGCAGGAATCCCTCTGATGTTTCACCATCGACGTGAACGAGAGAGTCCGTATACACAAGCAGCTGCTTTAGTCTCGACGTCGGTGTTTCTGTCTGGTTAGCATTAAGCTGGTTGGAGATGAGCTGAGCTTATCGTCGCCTCCTGTGCACAACGTTAGAGCGACGCAAATCTAATCAGCGTACCTTGTTGTGATCAGTTCTACACTGACCTGGCTCGATGAAGCCTGTTACTGTCTATGTCCAGATGTAACTGTAGTGAAGGAAACAGAAATCATACTTCAGGAAGAGCAGTGTAGCTGTTAGTGTTCAATAAAACCAGACGGATGTGATAATCTTAAAGATCTTAAAGTAAAATGTGTGCTGTGTTTCTACAGCCAATAAAAACACACTTAGCTCCGTGAGCTGCACAGACGTCTGTTTCAGTTCCTACAGAGTTCGATCCACCGACATTGATCACGCAAAGGCGGGAGGTGGTCCGACAGAGTGAACAGACCTCATTAGACCTTCGGCGCAGTGTGACAGGATGTGTATCACTCACTGATGTTTCTGTTAGTTGAACTGTGTTCCTGTGTTCCCAAAGGGAGTGGAGGAGGAAGAGGAGGCAGAGCATTTCAGTGATGAAGAAGCTCCAGCAGCAGCCAGCGTTCCCCAACCCCCTGCTGCCGACGGCCCGATAAAGGTGGAGGAGGTGGAGGAGGAGGCGGTGGGTGCGGAGGAGGAGGAGGAGGAGGAGGCGGGTGAAGAAGTAGAAGAGGAAGAAGAAGAGGAGGCGGCAGAGGGAACAGAACAGAGTAAAGAGGAGAGCAAGGCCGAGGAGAAAGAGAACCTGGCTGGAGAGAGACAGAGCGGTGACGGACAGGTGAGACCGGCTCGACCAACCTGTGACCTCACAACTCACCACACAGACACAAATGAAGAACGAGAACACGTTTCATATGATTTTAATATTTGATGCGAGATGAATCACTGAAATGTGAATCACATCACAATAGCTGTCAAAATAATCCCACTATGACGTGTTATTGTGCAGCCCTGTGAGGCTTTAACCTGTTGAACCCGACGGACACCCGGCACAGGGTCGCGAGCGACGTCACACGATGTCCTCATTTCTACTGCCCTGTAAACAAGTTAACTAAAGCACCCTGTGGGTGTTTGGCATTTTTCTCTTCTTCCATAATGTTCCCAAAAAGACTAGACAGGCTCTCAGCTATTTTACCCAAACAGGCAGTCCAGATGTATTTTCTCCTCAACAACAAGTTTTTTGCGCAAACGTAATGCCATTAAACAAATGGCAACTAACAAAAAACCACCACGCCTGTGAATATACGACGCGACAGTCGGAATGAAACGCGCAGTACAGCCATATACTCCGCGCTCGCTCGCACTACACCTCCATGTCTAGGCATGCTCCGCGAAATGAAAACTAGAGAGGCCCTGCATCTTTCTCTGAATACCCCCCGGACGACGCAACAAATAACCGACCGCACGCAGGTACCAGCGCTCACTGTACGCGCAGACGCCAGAAGACGCAGCGACACAACATTGCAGCGTTCTTACTCGTCTATTAGCGTCGTCTACCAATTCTTGGTTTCCAAACTCGTGCCAAATGGGTGCCAAACCTGAAGTCCGCCTGGTCCGTACTCCCTTACTAAACCCACCTTTCTGTGGGGCCTCTTGCCTCTCTTGCTCAAATCCCTCTAATGCAAAGATTGTGGCTACAGTTTCCTGGTAGTCAACGCGGAGATTGCTGAAGGTCATCCAGTGGCCATCTGTGTCATCGGAGATTATTGTTAGCTGGGGGGTGCTCTACTTCTATGTCAAACTACGGAAAAAATAGGCGAGCAGACTGACGAAATTTCAACGGATTTCTCCTTTCTCTTTAGTATCCAATTTAATCCCACGGTATGCCACCATCAACGACACACTCAGTATTCCTGACTCTGGGACATTCACCATTCTGAGGTCCCTAGATGCGTCCCAGACCAGGACGGGGGCGACGCGCCGGCCCGCCGCGGACGACCCCTCGCCCGCACCACGCGGGCCTCGCCGGGCCCCCTGTTCAGCGCCAGGCGCACTCCAAGAAACTCCCACCTATGAAATTAGACGATTGTGAAGCAATATTGCATGCTTAATCTTGGGTATGCTCTTCCTTTGGGCGTTTTCTTTGCCTGAAACATCATGGCCTAGAGTTTAAAAAAAGCGTTAATGAACCGGTCACCGCCTTCGTCTGTTAACGGCGAGAGTGAAACTGTCATGCGCAGTCGTCTCTACACAGCTTTATTCTCACACACAGCACATTTCGCAGGAGTCAAACAAGCAACGCACTCCTGAAGACGAAGGTCGCAGTGAAACCCTGGTCAGGAAGCTCCCCGACGATGACGAGGAACAGGAAGAACCCGGCTACCCACCGTCCGAAGGCACGCGCGGTCTGGTTCCTCTCGAGCACCGACGTGCGAACGGACACGCGTCGGGCACGCAGGCGATAGGCTACCTCCGCTGGTCGTCGTCTCTGGCAGCAGTGGTTATTTATTTCATCCTTTCGGTTAATGCTGGGCGAACCGTAAACTTATAACGGACATCCTGCTCGGTTTCCTGTGTGGCGTCCGCACTCCCAGACCCAAAGGCGCCGAAACAGGAAAGGTTGGACTGGAAGGACGAGGGGTCGCCTGGGGCCACGGTAGGTTCCGGGAGGAGGCAGCAGCAGCGCCGAAAGCAAGCTCGAGGAGCTCATGCCATCTACGCTTATGGAATCCGAAACGCGGCGGTCCGGAGAAGCGAGGTCCCTACACGGCAGCCGCCGCCAAGGGTGACGCGCCGCTCAACCGTAGGAACGTGGCAGAAAGAGAATTGAATGCTGGCTAAGATTACACCTGATTAGTCTTTATTCATCATGTTGTTTCACCCTGTGGGATGTCTCCCTGCACGACCAAGAGTACCGGTCTCCCCCAGCCGAGACCACGAACGGTGACGGGACGGAGGGGAGAGCGACCGCCGCCCTCCGGACTCCTGGCACCACGGATGCAGGCAGGCGCCCAGGCAGGCAGCGAGGAGAGCGTCTCGCCAGAGAGAGCCTCCACCTTCATACCATCACACTCTTCTACATCTCCAGCTGCCTCTCCCTCTCCTCTCGCTCTGAATAGCGGCAAGCGTTTCCACGACGCCGTCCCTCCCGGCTCCCGCAACAGACGTCCCACGACACACCAGCACATGCACCTCCCACCTCCAGTCCCAGCTCTACCAGGCAGGATCACACTGAACTCAACACCGCGACCAGCAGTCACCACACGAGAGCGACCGGGCGCGTCCATCACAAGTCCAGTGTGATCCACAGCGAAGAGACAGGGGTACGCAGGTCCAGCACGGGGAGGCGCAGACGAGTGGAGGCGGCCGGGGAGGGGTGGTCCTCGTGTGGCTCCATCGCAGCGGCGACCACTGGCGCGTCAAGCGCCAAGGAGGCGCGTTAGGGAACCAGAGAGTGGTGCACGACGGCGCCCATCCAGGCACGCGGCGCTGGGTTAAAGTCTGCGTCGCCCCGCGAGGCTCACAAGCAGCAGAGCAGCGCACGCGCGACCGCACGCGACAGAGTCTGCGTTCCAGGATCTGTCCTCGTCCACCGCGTCGCACTGCACTCCGCCGCCAGCCGTCAGCCGTGCCAT
>NW_023339696.1:21732578-21741681 GCF_004916995.1 Morone saxatilis | reverse complement strand
AGTGACTTTAACTGGAAAATATTAAATATTTACTTATTATATTAAGCATATATAGATACAGGATTGGTGACAAATTCAAATTGCAGTTGTAAAGCTTTTAATTATCATGGACACTAATAACAACCACAACCACATTACTTACTTACCCCACTCTGCTGGAACAGGGCAGTTAACTTCAGCCTTCCTTGGTTTCTAGGTGTTGGCGTTAGTGAATGAAAACAGAGGAGACGGTAACATTTAGAAAACAATCATTTTACAGCAACACTGATGCTACACATAATGGAGGACAATTCATGAAAGCCTGGCAAAAACATTTTACTCTCTACATCATAAAATCATAAATGTCAGATAATCATCTTGGTTAATAAGAATACATAATCCTTATTTCATCTTAGTGTTTAAGTTTGTTTAAAAAACAAAATTTCAACCAAATAAAATCTCCTTTGACTCACATTTGGGTCACAATCCAGTCTCTGAATAAATGCTAATGATTATTACTTCACCATTTTAATTCTACTTAATCTTCCACTATATTTTGATGTTTTAATGCTTTTTCCTCTCTTTCCTCTGCAGAACGAGTGAATATGAAAGTGAATCTGTGTGTGTCAAACACTGAGTAACTTTACTGTGGAATAAAATACATGCCCCAGCTGATCAGTCTTTACACAGAGCGCCGAAAATCTGCTGATATCGATCAGTGATCAATCAGTGTCCCGTTACCATGGTAACATTTTAACGGTCATTAACGGTATCATATGTCCGTGTGTGTTTCTCACTTTACTCCCCGATGCTCTTAATAAGTTGGCAGACATGTTGTTAGTCGCCTCTTAGCTTCTCCACACACTGGGGTTACACTTGATGTTAGCTCTAGCATTAAGCTAGTGTGATGCAGCAATCATTTTAACAAACACACAAACGTTTGTCTGTTAACAGAAAATAAACTTGTTTTACAGCTGAAGAAACAAAAGCAGATTCTCACCTTATTCTCTCTCACACACACAGAGGAGTTAATAATCGGTTGATTGGCCACAGATAGTGTTAACCGGCGGTCGCTGTCTGATGCTGCTGCACACGAGAAAAGCTGCTTTTGTACAGAAATAAAATGAAAAAGAGGGTCTGAGAAATCTCCAAATGTATAGGGAAAATTAACAGTGTGCTTAGACTGTGGTTATAGACCGGGTCGACATCTTTACCAACCCGACTGAACTCCCACTCCTGTGGCGCCTGCTCTCACCAGCGGGTTTTTTGGTGGGAACTAGACACATGTTCCCCGGGTCCTATGTTCCCCGGGTCTACTGTCCTTTGTAGGACCGGGAACCCTAACCCTAACCTTAACCTTAACCTTAGTGGAGAACATAGGACCCAGGGAACATAGGGATGACCCCAGCACAGCTAGCTCGTTAGCCAGCTAACCCGCCAACTCTGACTTTACTAAAAACAAAATAAAATCCACCCTGCTCCACCTCATTTGTCATGTAGGTCTGTTCTAAACTACTACAAACATTAATACTCACCATGAATGGATTCCACCTGAGGTCAGCAACGTCCTTCAGAGTGAAGTCCAAAATGGTGGCCACAGTCTGATTGAGAAGGTCCAACTGCTACTCCTGTTAGCCAATAGGAGTGCAGTGTAGAGGAAAAATGATCATTTAATAAAGTCTCTTTGTATTACACTGCTCTGTAGAAGGCCGTTTCCGCTGCACTGCAAATGAACTTGCTGTTTTTGTTACAATGACTGTTTATGCTTTATGTGATACATGACGGGGTGAAATATTGCTCAGCCTACACATGTCTGATAAACTGTACATGAACTAACAAAAAAACAATAACCACTTCGATGTAGTGTGAGACAAATTTACAACTTGGCCGGAACATAAAACATTTGCCCAAGGTCGTCTAAGATAGGAGTGGGCCTTAGTTGATTTGGGACGGGAAGATGTTCTCACTCAAGAATACCTCCCCTAATATATAGAATCTTGGTAATGAAGGCAGCTCGTTCAATCGACTGCTCCGCCTGACGCTGACCGTCACTTGTAGGTGTTGATGCCCTTCTGCGCAGAAGTTTGACATAAATACACAAAGACAAAGATTATCTCTTGTTTGGTTTCCTCTTATTCGGTCAAACTTCCACTACAGTGGGCAGCCATGAAACTTTATTAATTACTGTACAACACACACTTTATTATCACGTACAAACAAACGTTATTAACACTGTTCAAAACACAACTTTATGATTCACTGTACCAAACACAACTTTATAATCACTGTACAAACACACACTTTATTATCACTGTAACAAAAACACAATTTATTATCAACTGTACACAAACAACTATCTACACAACATAGTTTATATCACTGACAAACAAACACGAACTTATACATGTCATGCACATTTAATCAAGGTACAAACACAACTTTATCTATCAACTGTACAGATCACACAACTTTTTATATCACTGTTAGTTACTCTTTAATGAACTCTAGGGAAAATTATCTTAATACATTTTATGTTGCACCTATCAAACATATAGTTTACTTTTTTTATTAAATAAAAGCAAACCAAGAGGGTTTGAATCATGTTGCCCAGTATCAACTGACCACAAAACACCATGGTAAACTTAGCTACAACATTTTAACATTATGATTATATTCTTGTCTCCATATGGTTATTTGTTTGATGAAGGATCCGTACTACACAAAAGCTTCAAAGATGCATGCATAATCATACGCACACCTGTTCATATAATCAGTTCAAGGAAACTTGTCGCACTCCCAAACAGACCTGGAGCTTGTTCCCTCACTAGACGATAACCCTTAGAAGATCAAGGCTCCAAATATTCTGTTGCTGCCTTTTTGGGATCAGTGCCAGTTTTACTCCTGGGCACTTCAAGTTAACTTCTAAGACAATCACAGTTTTTGTGGAACACTTCATTGCTGTAGTAGCTTTTTTACATTTTCCTGAGCAGCCTGTTGATCTTCTGCAGCGCAGCCGTTACTGAAGTCTCATCCTTGACTTTGTTGTGAATATGTGGTAAGCCTCACAGGAGACTCATTAATGAACATGATTCAGATATGTTTGGCTTTTGATAAAAAGCTTCTGCATTGATCTTCAACCTCACATTGATACCATGGGTGCGTAACAAGAACAATAGTATGGCATTTGCGTCTTGGAAAGACCTTCGAAAGGCTTCCAGCATCTCTTATCTGTCTTGAGAGAGGCACCTGTGCCTCAGCACCAACAAAGAACACCATGAGGCCGGGCATGAATCAGCGTGATGCATTATAGGATCTCTTCATCACTGACTCGTCTGACTTTTGTTAGTGTGAGAACAGACCTGGAGTATCAGCAAATAGCCAGATGTCCATCAAACTGTCTCGTCTTCCGTGTCGCACTTCCCTGTCTCAGATGAGAAGACAGTTTAGTCCTAAAAGCTTCAACCTCCCAAGGGATGGTGTTTCCGACGCACTCTTCACAACTCCCGTCTTTCCCAAGGAGCCACAACCTCACCTTCCAATCTCATCCTGACCTGCTGAAAGTTTTAAACAGATTGATAAAATGTCTGCATCAGCAAGCACATAATACACAGTCACCCTACGGCTAGTTTAAAAATCAAATACCACCAACCAGTTGTAGTAATTAATTTCCAGTTTTTGCATGTCGAGAAAAGGACAATCAAAAAATAAGACTCTTCTTTGACCACTCTCTTTCACATCAACAAGCATAATTTAAAGATGTTTGATGATTCCTAAACTAGTGCTTGCATCAATGGGAATGTTTTTTTTTATATTTAACAACCACTCTTGCTGCTTTAATCTGTCTGATGAGCAGAATTATTTGTTAGTTACCCTGTGATAAAGAAATTGAAGGTACCCAATTAGCAATATTGACTCTGTATAGCCTTAGAGTTAACGAAAGATTATTCGACTCAACGTAGGTAACTTTTCTAGAAACACTTGATTGTGGTAAGTATTATTAGTCAATGAGGCTTAAATTTCATTATCACTAGTCAGATATTTTAAGCTCTTTGAGTCCTTGGTTAATTATCTTTTCGTAAGTCAAAAGGCACCATAAACCCTTTCCTTGGGGTTTTGCCCAAACTTTCCAAGTTTGTGAAGACTATCGATTCCTTTAAAAGATGACTTTTATTTTACCATTAACACTTTTATGTTGCTGCCCTTCCCTTTTACGAGCTTGATCGGGTAATATGTGTTCACGGACCAAGTGCTGTATATTCAATAATGGTCAATATGTTCATTGACTTCCTTACTCCGTTTTGACGATCCCGACTATCCTGTTTGATGCCCTAAAAGTAATAGGCAGTTATAGTCATACACAGAAGGGAAACGCAGCGTTACCCTGCAACTAAAATGACATATTTCTCTAAGTTGTGAACCTTTGTTGGACACTTTTGTATAACTGTAAGAAACACAACTTCAATCTACATATAGAACCAAGAATAGTTTATTAAAAAAAAACTAATTTATGTATAAATGATTCATGTAAACAGATCTATCTGCAAAAACTAATTCTCACCATTCTTTAGTCATAAACACAGGAGAAAAAATTTAGACAGATTCTCCTTGAATGCCTCTCTGGCTCCCATAGCCTAAAACATATATATATTAAATACATATATAATTTTTAATTTGTTAAAGAGCCCAATTAGAACTGTAGGCGACTGTAAAATTAACCAAATAGTGAAGCTCTAAATATATTTTTTCTTTGAGCATAATTGATCTTAAAGATACATGAAAACAATAATAAAAAAATAAAATAAGTTGATCAAACACTACCGACTAAGAGTGCTGTATATGAACATATACTTACCAGGCTGAAGATGTGTGGCAGGCCATCTTTGCCTGTAAACGTTAATCTGAGATGACTTGTTGCTGAATAGTTGGTCTATTCGCTGCGATGGCTCAGGACTTCTCGCAACCCATGCAAAGGATAGCCGCTTATAGATCATGACTGGATAAAGTCTTGTGTATTCCCTCCCCCTCAAAACAATGTCATCGTGTTACCTAGAGAGTTTAAGGACAGAAGAAGCAACAGACAGCCAAACCAGTCACCAGATCAGAAACCAAGAATGAAGCTCAAGCAGCAAATCTGGGGTGTGGTGATGTCATTGTATACTATATAGTTGTGCTTATGTTTATTTTAATGCGCTTTATTGACCATCAAACCTGCCAAGAGACTGCTGATGAATTACCGTAAGGCCCTATATTGCCCACGTTAATTTATGTACAAGCCAAATGTAAGTAGGGATTACATGTCCTATAAGTCTCTAAGTCTGTCTCTCAAAATCACATAAATCAGGGTCTATAGCTAAAGTGTCAACAAACGACACTTTATGGTATTGACCAATAGTATTAGTTTATATTTATTTATTTATTTGTAGATTGCTTTTACAGTGGATTTGGTAATTTATAATACTGTTTGGCTGCATGTAACTCAGCCTGTGGTGACTGAGAAAGGCTGCCCTTATCCTCTTAGTCGAGCAAAGACTATTTCTGGCGCCTAATTCATTAGGTAAACAATAATTGGGAGATACAACAGCTGCTTAAAAGGATGGACATACCCTCACCTATTATAGGCCCAGTCTATGTTCTTAATCGAGATTCCACTAGAGTAACATTGCACTGATTACTTCATAAACATCCCTATCTGATACTGTCCCTTCATGCAGCTTAATATCATCCCTGTGTCGAAACAAGCCAGTCCCCTTCTTGCTGATGGACAACTGGTGAACACGTATCGGCACAATACCCTTCAAGGGCCATTACTCAAGAATTAATGGACACTGTAGACAGCAACCATGGCTAATTCCCTGATGACTGACTCCCCAAAAGGGCATTATGAGCTTTACCATGGTCACTTACCAAAAAAAAAAAAGATAATTATATAATACATAATAAAATTTTTTTAGGTTTTTAACATATCCAAAACTCTGTTCCCTGACAATTAGAGTTCCTTTATACACTTTCAAATATTATAAAGAAATCCTCAACAAGCTTGATGTTGACTAGTCAAGTCATCTGAATAAAAACTTTTTTCATTCATTTGTATCATGTAAATTATAATATATATAACAGAAACCATAATCCTGCCTCTTTTAGGGTTCACTTTTTGCTACACCCAAAGTCGAAGGTAACTAAAAAAACTGTCATGGAGAGACTGAGAAGCTTATCAAATCTGATGTATTATGGAGACTTGTCTATACGTTCTTTTTTTATAGACCTGTTGCAGATAAGTGCCTGATGCTTATTGCTTCTTTCTCAGAGGACATGCTGTGCAAGTGCTTCAGCATAGCTGTTTGTGATTGCACAATGTGTCATAGTAACTTTTATTTCTTTCCACATGTTCTTTGATGTTCCCCCAACAACCAATGCGGCTTGGACTGTCATAGTAACTTTTATTTCTTTCCACATGTTCTTTGATGTTCTCCACACATGCGTGTTGGATGCCATGGATGGCCACTGGGCTGATCAGTAACTACCTGTAGCTGACTTTAAAACAGTATATTTGATGGGCTTCTGCAGGGTCTTGATCTCCTTATTTTTCTTCTGCCATACTGGTTCCCTGTGTGTTAATTAGCATGTATTCATCCATCCATTATTATTCGCAAATCTGGAGGCAGGTTGTGGTGACAGAAGGTTAAACAGGGTTCTCCAGATGTCTCTCTCGCCAGAAACGTCTTCCTGCTCCTGCTGGGAGATCTTGAGGTGTTCCCAGGCCAGATGATATCAATAATCCTGTGTGTGTGGGACAGGGTGGCCTACCAGCAGCGCACAACTGACAATGCTACGCCTGGAGCTGGCTGCACTGCACAGCTGTTACAGCTAGGCCACGTGAGGTTGTGATGGGAAAAATACATGATGGTAAAATAAAGGCTTGGCTGAGAAGAACTAGCTGACATTTGGATCCACTTCAAATATATATTATGGAGAGTTTCCTGAGAGGTATCTCCTGGTGATGTTGAAGTCTAGCATAGCTATTGACTCCCAGGAACAAACTTGGTGACAACTACGAACAGGTATGTGATGACTTGATAGACAGTTGGCAGCTTGGAAAGATGGAATCTGGTGCCGAAAGGGTTATCAGCCCTCAGACTTTCAGACAGATACCCTCACTAGTGCCTAAAAGGGACGGCAGAATAAACAAGAAATTCCTTGTTAAACACAATGTATCAAGGGCAAGGTCTGCAAGAACTCCTTAGGAACGAAGGACGGACCTGATGCTTGGAGCAGGACAATAACGAATCATCCAAGACAACAAAGGATCCACACAGCCAGAGTGCCAGAGAATTCTGCCCCAAGTGGAGTAGTAGAGCATTGTTAAGTTACATCCAGACGACAAGCATGAGGCATGGCTGCAGTATGAGGAGGAGGCATTAAAGATCGTCATGGTGGTAAGTGGACAGGTGACTCAAGACATACAACAAGAAGAAAGCAGCCAAAACCCTACAATTATAAACCCTAGGGGATCCAAGATCCATCAGCTAAAGCAGAGCTGTTATGTGAAGCCCTGTTCGCACTATGTGGCTATGAGCTGTAGCAAGAGCTTAGAACCCTTACACTAAGGAAGCAAGGAAGGACAACAAACCACTTTTACCCATATTTGAAAACATCTTGAGGAAGAAAATCATCACCTGCACAGATCGGAATGCCTCAGTAGATGAGCAAGGAAGCAAGCTGTCTTTATTGGGAATCCCTTCCAGTTCACTACACAACTGCTAAGACAGAAGCACACTGTCCAGCTCACCTGTTACAAAAAGAATGTTGACTCCACTCCTTGAATGACCCATTCAGGGAGCTTAGACTGGTAGGTGGCTTGATCCAGTGATGCCTTTTTATAAAGCTCCCAAGCTTATGAGTCAACTTGTGTAAGGGTGGGGTTACAGACCAGTGGAGGTTTGCAGAGAGGCCTGGGAGAGGGAGAATGAACACCATTGAGCAGTTCAAAGCCACCTCCATGCTTAGCATAAGTCATACAAGATAATGATAGTACTTTCCAACCCTGTGTTCTTTTGCTTACCAGACCTCTGTGGCCCACTCCTCATCTCTGCTGAAGTTTGGAGGCTCCTGGCTACATTAGCCACTACTAGCATAACTCACCCTAATCTGTGACTGAACCATTGGTGGTCATGCATTGTGGTTAATTTGATGCCAGGTTTTTACAGGAAAGAAGGATATTTGGAATAATTCATCCATCTATTCATTTTCCACCATTTACCAGAAGCTGAGATGTAGTGGCCGCAGGCTAAGCAAGACAGTCTAGATGTCCCTCTCCCCAGCGACAAATTCCTCCTTGGGGATCTTGAGGCATTTCCAAGCCAGGTAAGATATATATAATCTCTCCAGTGTGTTCAGGGTCCCTAGGGTATCCTAACAGTTGTTCATGCCCGACAAACCTCCAAAAGAAGGATTCTGATCAGATGCCTGAACTACCTTAACTGGCTAAATTTGATCCTGCTCTTGTCCATCGTGAGTCAGACAATGTTATAGGAGTACTCTTTCAAGTTAATTATGCTGGAGTTTTTTTGGAGACTGTAAAAAACAACCCCTTCCTGACCAACTGCCCCTGAGAACTTATTGATAACTTTGTATAATTCCTGATAATAGACCTCGTAGGGCATTATACCTTGGGTAGTGATTTATAATCTGAATTGCAATTCAGTAATCCATAGAAATCAACAGAAGAAGTGAAAAGCAGCAACATTACATTTGTAGGAGAAAACAAAAAGAAACGAGTATGTGCATCTATCTTTATGTAGGTGTAATTTTATGTGATTATGATTTTTATTTTCCTATATAAATAAAACTACTTCTAAAAAAGACACACCAAATAACATAAACTTCACCAAGGCAGGATGTACTGCATTGCTCCTGTATTGGACTCTATTATATTCTATCTATAGGCTACTATACTATTTCATTGTACATCTTTGGATTAAACTCCAAAGTGCAAATGTACTTACAAATGTATATAGGTAGGTAAACAGTATTCAATACCGGGGAAATAGATTAAAACATAATGTACTTATGCTCTGATTTGTTGCTTGCTGATACATTTTCATTTCTGATCTGTGACTGGTCAGAT
>NW_023339696.1:21723512-21732478 GCF_004916995.1 Morone saxatilis | reverse complement strand
CCTACACATTCACACACCAATGCACAGCATCGGGAGCAATTTGGGGTTCAGTATCTTGCTCAAGGATACTTCGGCATGTGGCGGCGGGAGCATCATCGAACCAACAACCTTCCGATTAGGGGACGAACCCGCTCTGCCTCTGCACCACAGCTGCCCGCCTGCTTGCTTCCATCTTCTTCTCTCTCTTCCTCTTCCACTCTCGTCATCCTCCCGATCACCCCCTCCCTGCTGATCACTTCCTGTCTCTTGGTTAGTCTCTGTTTCTGTCTTAGGTTCTCTTCTAGTCTGTTTAGTTTCATCACCTCATTCCCTCACGTCTTTCATTTTGTCTCTGTGATAGCTGAAAACTAAACAAATAAACCTACCAGCAGCACAAGCTGCACATCGGTCTTTTCCATCTGGAAGCCTTTTCCTTGTGACGTTTCACCATCTCATCAAACATTTGCCTGTGAATGAAACAAGTGAACCTACAGTTAGCATCATTCAACAAACCCCAACACCAGTGGTTGCCAACAAACAAAATTTACCCTGAAACAAGATTTATATAATAACTCAAAATGTGTCCAATAAATAATAATAATAATAATAATACATTTTATCTGTAAAGCACTTTTCATAAAAGATTCTCAAATAAAAGCCTCGGTTTGCAGGAATTTTCATACAAAAATTTGCGTTTAATGATAGACCATCTGTTACCTGAAATCTGAAATTCTTCTTCTGTTTCATATTTCTATGGTCATCCCTGCTGTACAGTGTTGTATTGACATGGTGCTAGTGTTTGTCCACTACTTTAAAGTCAAAACTGCTCCACCAAATGAAAATCTGCTCAAAGATTGAAGGTCAACCCCAGGTCAACCCCTGGAAATGGCAAAAGAGTGCCAAAATTGTCCTGTTGGGTTTAGGATATGGCTCCATGAAATATGTGTACCCACGTTCTCCCATGTGCGAGACCCATATAACATATACATTTACACCACTGCTGACGTGTGCAGCAT
The DNA here is from genome assembly GCF_004916995.1 of Morone saxatilis. Lineage (NCBI taxonomy): Eukaryota > Metazoa > Chordata > Actinopteri > Moronidae > Morone > Morone saxatilis. Next base: position 21,731,483 of record NW_023339696.1, on the reverse strand, counting down.
TTCATGAGTTTCATGGCATGTTTAGCATTCGTAGCATTCATTTGCTCTAATTATTAGTCTGAGCAGTTGCTGTTGCTGCTCGGGCCAAAATATGGAACTGATGTTGAAGGGCCTTGAATATTGTCGTCTGTGTTTGAAATGTCTAGCTATCTTTTTTTCTTGTCTTAGTTTTTATCTTTTCTGTGATGCAAATGGAGGTGCTGTGATACACGAAAAAAAATCATCAAAGTATCATCAATCAATCCGTTTTCTAGCTAGCATAGTGTTAGCTTTAGTATCTCTAAGTGAAGTAATTTCAGGACTGCTCATAGGTCATTGATACCACTTGGTGGGTGAGATTGTTATTTGTAAGAATCACAGAAAACGTCATACTTGATGTTGTCGAACTGTTCCCTCAGCGTCCTGGTGATCTCTAGAATGGCGTCAGCTGTGTCTTTCAGTGATTGGCTCGCTTCAGTCACATGATTATTCGTGATCAGGTCTTTCCAGTCTTCAATCGCCTCAGGAAGTTCAAACGCCAGTCCAACAAGTCCTCCTGCAACCTGATGATGAGTATGGATCAATACATGATCCATTTTCAATATTATCAGACTGTCAGCCTCAAAACACATGTCCCTTTATCAAAATCATAAAAACAATAAACATAACAATAAACTTTTGTGTATTCTTACCATGACACCTCCTTTTAGGGCTTTTGACGACATTTTTTTGGTTAGTTTTTTAGCTACTTTAGCACTAGATTTGACAATCTTGCCAGTTTCTAAACCACTTTCTTTACACATTTGTTTGATCAGTTGCTCAGCCCCTTTAGCAAACAAATGTTTAAATTCTTTCCCACGAAGCTGAAGTGCAAAAAATGCTAAAAATCCAACCAGTCCAACTATCACTTCAGGATTGAAGAGAATGTTTCTTGGTCCTTTGTCAAGAAAAATCTGTGGAGCTTTATCAAGCCTGCGGATGTTGATCTGCTGCTTCAGTCCACCAGTCTGGCCATGGCTTTCAGAATTTCAGTCAAGACATGTTTATCCACTTTATTTGCGTCAGTCGAGGAACTCTCCACCTTCAGTTCTTCAAACAGTTCCTGTATTTCTTCTGCAACCTTGTTGCTCTTCTCTTCTATCTCTTGCGCCTCTTTAATGGTGTCACTGGATATGAAGCCCTCAAGGATTTTAGTACCCATAGATACAGTGGCACCTGCACCTGTACACACTGCTCCTGCCACACCTAAAAGTAGAGCAGCTGCACCGCCGGTGAACAAAGTGGCCACACCGGCTGCGACCATACATGCAGATCCAGCCACTGACACTGTGCTTCCAACACATTCACTGATATTACATTTCTCCCTGAGTGACTCCAGCTCCTGGGCCAGTTTCCTCAGCTGCTCTGCACAGTGCTCCCTCTGCTCGATCCAGGAGAACATCAGCTCCAGCAGCTGGTCAGCGGTGGCCATGATGGAGGTCTCTGTGTCCTTCGGATGCTCCAACCAGAGACCAGACAACTGAGAACAAGTCTGAAAGAAGAAAGTCATCTGGGTAGACTAATGTGCTGTTTCAGGACAACTCAGTAAAATGTACAGTGTTTTTTGGGTGCTCTGTGTGTCAAGTTCTTTATAATCTACAGAAGAGAAAAAGGCCACATGTGAACATTTTATTCAAGTTCTGAGTTTAAATAGAAAAAAAGGTTTGAATTCAGTGAGAAAACTTTAAACTCAGAACTGTGGCCCTGTCCTTAATAATCTCACTTGGTTTCACTGTTTCTTACTGTAGATTATTCCTTTTTTACACTTTGGTTCAAATAATATTTTTGATGACAATATTTCTGGATATCAGTTTATTATCTGCGCAATAAACTTCCTCATAGCTATGATATGAAGCATAAGAAGCAAAGAATAACAAGAGTTTCTTACCTGTTTGTTGTATTCGAGTAAAGTTTGGAGAGAATCGATGGACTGACTGTAAACTCAGGCTCTGTGTTTGTTCCACTGACATACTTTCTTTTTGTCTGAAGTTTATCCTGCAGGCCAGTTTCTGTAAATCATATGACTTGTTGTAAAGGTGTAGCTGCACAACAATGTCCTGTGCACGTTCTTTTGATCTACTATGTACTTGCATACATTCTACTACCAGAACTCATTCAACCTTTATTTAAGCAGAGAAGGGCCATAGAGAGCAAGCTCTCTTTTACACAGTTAATTTATGATTAATTAATTCCACCGCCAACACGGATCATCAAGATATACTGCTGCACACACACTCTGCAGCCTGGGTACTTTTATGCTTGAACAGGAAACAGCAGCAACCGTGAAATGTTAGAGGAAGAGCTGCAGGAAACATGCTTCACACCTGCATCTTCAGCACTGAGATGATGGCAAATGGTAAATGATAAATGGACCTGTACTTGTATAGCACCTTTCTAGTCTTCTGACTACTCAAAAGTGTGAAAGCCACATTCACCCTTTCACACACTCACTCAGTGATGGCAAAGCCCATCAAACAGAAACTAACTCATTCGTACTCATTCACACTGATGCACTGCCTCAGGAGCAATTCAGGGTTCAGTATCTTGCTCAAGGACACTTCGTCATGTGGTGGGAGGAGCCGGGGATCAAACCAACAACCTTCTGATTAGTGGACGACGCCCTGTGTTACAAACAGTGACAGGGGAAGACTACTTTTGCATAGTTAGTTGACTAACAAATGGGCAGGTAATATTTGCACCTTGTCACTGAACTTCCACTGCTGTTGACTTCAGGCAGTAAGGATCATTATGAAATTAACATTAGACATCTTGCAATAAATACTATTTATTTATTATTATTATTTATTATTATTCTTTAGTCTTTACTTCATTCACTCAATAAACTTCAGTATGTATCACTCATGGCAACAGATTATCTTCCAAAGACTGTTTAAGTTTCAAATGAGCACCTGGGGAGTCTGGATATGTAGACATTTATAGATGAGTTTAAGATCAGCAAATTCAATGAAATTATTAAAACTCAAGATATTTCATTTCTAAAGAACATGGCAATGATGTGATCCTATCGTGTGTGTTCTGTAATTCTCCTGTATAGGGGTTACAGTGTGTATGTGTAGCTATGAGGAAGTTTATTGTGCAAATACAGTCAGTCAGACATGGTGTCGCCAGAAAAAACACAGTCTAGATCTCGACTTGGAGGTTCCGGGCTCTATCGGGCGAATTCAGTTTCCTCATAGTGGTTTATTTGTTTCCTAGGTCTGTTACACCTGTGTCCATCTGACTAAGGTGCTCATCCTTCCCCCTCTCTGGAACCCCTGGGGGTATCTTTCCATTCGGTTTGTCTTAGCTTTGTTGGGGCTCCTCCTTAAAGAGGACACAGACTGGGTTTGGCAGCCTGTTCTGCTCCAGTTGCCATCTCTCTAAGCTGTCACTGAATCTCCAGTAGTTGCCACACGTTTCAGGGTTGTCAGTCAGTCTTTTCTGGTAGTCACTGGGTGAATCAGGTTCTAAGCTGCCGATGCCTCTGGACACGTGTCAGTGATGTTCCTGAATTATTGGGTGTAAACTGTTGAGAATCTATGTGAAACCAAATGCAGATTATAAAGTATGTCACTTGATGTCTGATTTTCGTCAGGTAGAAATATTTCCTTGTATTAAGAGACATTTTTACTCTGTTAAACTGGAGAATATTAGATGAACTCTAAGATATGAATCTGCCAGTTTTAGTAAAACATGATGAATTAACTTTTCCTGCTATTAATTTTTTCTTTCTTGTTTTAAACTCACTTTATCAAAAACAAAAAAATACCTATGAATATTATATTCTATTTCTGACAATAGATCCTCCTCAGTGTCACACACTGGACCTCTAAGTGCCTTAATTTGGTATTTGTTAGTTCTCTGCACTAATAATCGTATGGATGCGTAATCTGCTGTTTGCTAGCTAACTGATGCTATTAGAAAAATCAAAAATCACCATAACAAAGAACAAAGCCAGCAACAGTTATATAGTAGAGTTAGAACATCTATTTAGCGTTTTTAACATTTTTAAATCACTTTGAACCAGAGCGCTCAGGTTGTCTTACCTCTCCTCAGCATAGAATAAAGGAGAATTAGCGCGACAACACAGGAAGTGACATCACCAACAGGTCAAAAATACAATTAACAAAGTAAAAGCTCCCCAAAATAAATACACATAAAAACAATAACAAAATATCAAGAAAGATGGATTTTTGATGAAATATAACAAACTGTAAGAACATAAGTACACATCAGTTTACACCACATCACCCAATCTGCATCGCATGAGCAATAGCCATAACTGAACCTAATATGCCAAACAGCAAAAATAAAGCCAGATACAAAAACAGGAATCTCAAAGTTGAAAAAAAGGAAATCACTTTCTACCTTAGTGGAGACCTGGCCACTGGGAGCGAGGAGGCTAGCTTCTCGTATCAGGAGTGTAGGGGCTGGTTCAAGGCGTAGGCAGCTGCAAGGTGGTCATCAGCTCATTGTTGATCTGTACTTGGACTTGATCATTTTTCATGTCGAGAAAGCCAGACTCGCACCAATAGTTCGACCCAAAAGAGCTGCAGGTTAAGGCACATCTTCTGAGATTGGGATAGCTTCTCCTCACCAGTATTTCTAGACTCGACATGCCTCTCCAGGTTGAGCAGATGTTGATCCTGCGCTTGATCACAATGTCATCTTTGCAATCTCACAGATCTCATCCTCAAGAGCGGACTTTCCAAGTCGAAAAGGGATTTGACTTTGGCTGGCAATGACACCAACATCAATATCTGCACCAAATGGATAACACAATATAGCTGGCTCGCAGGCTCGATGGTGCAAATTCAGTAAACGCCTCTCAAACTCTGACGAGATGCTCTGAACATGCTAGCTCATAAGCATGCACTGTCAGCTGTGTCACACCTTTACCTTGACGTGGTAGTTTGCATCTAAGGGAAGTTGTGGCAGGTTACCCCGCTGCAGCCTGCTTGACATCAGCTGTAGCTTGCTTTTAAACATGTTCACTGAACTCATCATGCTTGACTACCTCTTTACCCTTTCCCTGTAGCTCTAAATTCAATTCATTGAGCTCGCCAGTGCAGAGCAGTGAGGAAGATAAATCGAAAAAGCCACTGGTGGGTCCTCTAGCTTTGTATGGTAATCCACATGTTTTTGAAAGCTTCAGGAAGTCCTTGATTTCAGGCAACAGCTCCGTAAATCTGGCCAGAAATTTACCTCTGCTTAACCACCTAACATCCGTGTGAAGCAGCAGGTCTGTGTGCTCAGCATCATTCTCCTCCAAGTGAGCACGGAAAAGCCTTCTCTGCAGACTCCTGGGCCGAACTGAACACACAATCTTCATCGCAATATCCATCTACTTCTTTCATTATTCTAAATCGTCTTAAAATCTTTCCACACAACGCTTGCTGGTGAATTATACAGTGATAATTCAGGATATCCGGGAAAGATTCACTTTCTTTGCACAGTGCAATGAACCCACTGGTGCGGCCCATCATAGCAGGCGCCCATCAGTTGTGATGGAGATCAGCTTGAAGAGCGGCAGTTTTGTCTCGCTAACAAATCCCATGAAGGCATTAAAAATATCCTCACCTCTGGTGTGTCCTTTTAATGGCAAAATGGTGAGTCGCTCTTCCTTGGCGCTCATGTCTTCAAAAACCATCCTGATGAAAACACACAATTGTGCCACATCCACCACATCAGTGGACTCGTCCAATTGGAGGGAAAAGCACTCACGTGTCAACATCCTTCCTCAGTTGCTCCTCCACATCCACAGCCATTCCCTCACATCGCCTTGTAGTAGTATTGCGGGAGAGTTGCACTTCTTTAATGGCCTTCACGATCTCTGTTTTATTTTTAAAGTCGTCAAAAAGGCTATCCGCTGCCTTGAGAAAGGCTTCCTTCACAATATCGCCGTCTTTGAATGGCTTCTTGTGTTTAGCAAGGACGTGACTGGCGCGATAGGAAGCAATAGTTGCGGCCTTACCCTGGGTCTTCGGTTTGGTGAAGATTGACTGCCGTGCTGCAAGCTGTGCTTTCAAATCCCGCACTTTTGTGGCGCGTAAAGGCGTTTTTGCAGGGAAATCCCTCTCGTAGCTCCCGTGCACCGTTTTAAAATGCCGCTCCAGATTCCCTTTCTTTGCCAACACCACCGTTGCATTGCAGATCAAACAAACAGGCTTTGAATGAGAATAAACAAAAAAATAATCTTCCTCCCATTCAGGGTGAAAATGGTAGGTCTTGGCTCGTTTCCCCTCAGCCATGTTAACGTTTAGGAGTGCGTAACCGCTCTGATCGCTAGCTTCTAGCTACTGTTGACAGCTGTCAACTTCCAGTCATGCTGTCACGCGCTACCGTAGGTTAAACGTGACCTACTATTTTCTTTTTCTCTTTTTTTGTGGACGTGTTTAAGAGACTGATAAGGGGCGCAGGCAAGGACTCCTGATAGGCTGTAGTGTACATTTAATGCAAAATATAACACACACACACACCCAAAAAAAACTTTATTTTTTTAATTTTTTCCTACACCCCTCGCGGTCGACTTGTAATCAGTCCGTGATCGACTGGTTGGTCACTCCTGCTCTAACCCATTTAATTGTTCGAGCTGACAATTGCAAGAGAAAACACAAACGTAAGAGACATCCCACTACTTTCTGCATGGAGGATTCAAGCTCTAACCACCCCGGTCTGTCTAACCAATTTAATCAACTTACAGGTCTACCCTCAACCTTTAGCTTTACTTAACCTGATGAGGAAACCCATGCTGCTGGGAAGAATGAGACGAGCATCACAAGAAACAAGTTTTACAAGTAGTGCAGCCATTATATATATTTCCTGTTCAGTTTATTCCTCAAAATTACGTCCATATTGTATGATTCGGGACATCGTGAATTATGTCCTGTGCTAAAATTCAATGACAGAAATTACTCGGCCTTTATGTAGCACAGCAGAAAATATGGGTGAAGTAGATGAGTTGTGAATGGTTGTGTCAAAGGTTGTTTAAATGCCTTACCCTAGCCATACCTTAGACCATAATGTATTTGGCATAATCACAATCTGTCCCTAACAATAACCACACTGTAGTTGCCATGTGCAGATATAGAAATTGAGTATTCAATGGTTCTAGGGTTTTGCAGAATTGTTCAATATGTCCATTATCGACATTCTTGTGTGGTGAAAGGATTTTGTGTGGTGACATGATTGGTTCAATACGAGTCAAGGCTCATCATCTCGCAGGTTCTCGTGGATCCTGGTGGAGCCTCCTGCCATGGTCTTGCTTGACTGCCATTGCTAATATCACTGACATTATTATTATTATTATTATTAATAATAATATTATTACTACAGTTACTATTATTACTATAATCAGTCCCCCATTGTTGTCGTTGTCGTCGTCATCATCTCTTCATGTTCATCATCATTCAGTCACTACTATTAGTGTAGTTGTTGCTACTGTTGGCTTTGGACACTTTTTTGGACAAGTATGGCTCCAAAGCCTTGGCTAATTAGCTTCTTCTAACCTTACTTTGTTTTCCTCTTTGTAGTGAAGAAGGTCCTTCTTGTATAACATGGCTTGATTGATATCACAGTGCCAACCTGCTTGAGTGTTCATGATTTCTTCTTTGAGTGCTGATAATTGTAGGTATTGTTTGCCTTATTCTGCCTGCCTGATGCCAACTATACGCCTCTCTGAATCTCAAGTCTTGTATTACACTAGTTCTGCCTCCTGAGCCGCCACCATTACACACGCAGTACTATTGGTCTGAGAAGATTTGGCAAATTCTAATGTTGCCAGTATCAACGCAATAAACAACAGTCTACTGTATTTAAGTGTGAGGTTGTGTTGACCCATTAATCCACCCTGGTATTTTTCCTGTGTGTATCAATACAGGTGCCAACATTGTTTTTTCCCAACAACTGAATTTTACCACTAATGCCAGGGAAAGGGAGGATACTTAATCTCAG
>NW_023339696.1:21706222-21723412 GCF_004916995.1 Morone saxatilis | reverse complement strand
GATTGTGGCCAGCTTCCATATGGAAGTTACGAAGTTTGCCTCAGTTTGTCATAGAGATGATTTACGGTGTTGTGTCTTTTTATTTATATTCCCGATGAGCCTCTCACAGGGGGTTTAGCAAGTGGAATCCTACCCAATTCTCTCGACCTGTACCATCCAACGATCCCGGGGGTACCTAACCCGCCATATATCCTGCACACATACGCCTCGCCACTGATTCGACCCTAGCCTCAAACTCACAAAGCCCGCTCCCTCCCACAGACTGAGCTCCTAAAGCCCTCGTCATTCATCCCCCGCGCAACAGATTTCCCCTCCCTGCCAAGACCTACATTTCAGCTTTAAATGCAGCACCTGGGGAATCTGGATATCTAAAACCTGAGAGTACTTCCTCATTTCTTACACGACATCCCCTGGTAATCGCTCGTGGATGAGGGTTGCAGTGGTGTAGTGTGTGCTACTGAGGAAGTTTACTTGTGCAAATTCTGACAGTCGAATGTGGTCTTTTATTCTGTTAGAACTGGAGTAAATTCAGATGACTCTTAAGATAGGATCTGCCAGTTTTAGCAAAAACAAGAATGAGTAACTTTTCCTGCTTTTCTTTTTTTTCTTGTGTTTTAAAGCTCAGCTTTTCAAAACATAGTTTGTTTGCTTAACAGCTGCTTTAAATGATTTTCTATTGTAAAAAAAATCATTCTTTGACTGGAAAATAGAAGTTTGACAGGGAACTTTTAAAAAAAAAAGAAGTGACTTTCTTCTTTCAGACTTGTTCTCAGTTGTCTGGTTCTGTTGGAGCATCAGAAGGACACAGAGACCTCCATCATGGCCACCGCTGACCAGCTGCTGGAGCTGATGTTCTCCTGGATCGAGCAGAGGGAGAGCTGTGCAGAGCAGCTGAGGAAACTGGCCCAGGAGCTGGAGTCACGCAGAAAGAAATGTAATATCAGTGAATGTGTTGGAAGCACAGTGGCAGTGGCTGGATCTGCATGTATGATCGCAGCCGGTGTGGCCACTTTGTTCACCGGCGGTGCAGCTGCTCCACTTTTAGGGGTGGCAGGAGCAGTGTGTACAGGTGCAGGTGCCACTGTATCTGTGGGTACTAAAATCATTGAGGGCTTCATATCCAGTGACACCATTAAAGAGGCGCAAGAGATAGAAAAGAAGAGCAACGAGGTTGCAGAAGAAATACAGGAACTGTTTGAACAACTAAAGGTGGAGAGTTCCTCCACAGACCCAAATAAACAGGACCGACACGGTATGACTGAAATTCTGAAAGCTATAGCCAGACGAAGTGGACTAAAGGGGAGGATCCGGATCCGCAGGCTTGATAAAGAGCTACAGATTCTATTCGACAAAGAACAGTCAAACGAGAGGCTCAACCAGACCTTATTAAACCCTGAAGTGATAGTTGCACTTGGTGGAATTTTAGCATTTTTTGCACTTCAGCTTCGTGGAAAAACATTGAAACGTTTCTTGGCTAAAGGAGCTGAGCAACTGATCAAACATACGTGTAAAGGTAGTGCTCTAGGAACTGACCAGTTAATCAAAACTGGTGCCAAGGGAGCTAAAAAAATTATCAAACAAATGTCTTCAAAAGCCCTAAAAGGAGGTGTCATGGTAATACCAATATATATTGTTTGATAATCACACAAAATGATCTTTATATTACTACACATCACACTTTTATTATTCATGATTGATAATTATTTCTTTATTGTCTTATAATATTGAAAATTATCCATATTCATATCATCAGGTTGTAGGAGGAGTTGTTGGACTGGCATTTGAACTTCCTGAGGCGATTGACATCTGGACAGACCTGATCAAGAACAATCATGTGACTGAAGCGAGCCAATCACTGAGAGATACAGCTGATGCCATTCTAGAGATCACCGGGACGCTGGGGGAACAGTTCGACATAATCGAGTATGACGTTTTCTGTGATTCTAACAAATAACAATCTCACCCACCAAGTGGTATCGATGACCTATGAGCAGTCCAAATTATTTTACTTAGAGATACTAAAGCTAACGCTATGCTAGCTAGAAAACGGATTGATTGATTTTATTCATTATTTTTACAACATTATTTTTCAAGCCGCTCCAAATAAAGATACATAGATGTATTAAACCATTTCAAACACAGAAGACAGTATTCAAGGCCCTTCAACATGTGTTCGATATGGGATGAAGTTCGATATTTAGGGCCCGAATAGCAATAGTGATTGCTCAGATTATTCTTATTACAGCAATGTAATCGTATCTCATAATACGAAACTCATCAAACGCTGCACACATTAGCAGTGCTAAAAAGGTATATATTATATGGGTCTCGCACATGGGAAGATATAATCTTCCTAAACCCAAAAGGAAGTTAGTTAGTTTGGATTCAATGTACAACATTGGTGCCATGTTTGTCATTTCCACATATTGTATTTTAATCTATATAATATGATATTATGATATAATATAATATAACAATCTTCTCCTAGAGAATTGATTGCATCTGCTTCACAGTTGGTTAGTATACTCCAAAGACTTTTGCAGTTAAAAATGTTGATATTTGTGAGTTTTCGTTAAACGGCATCCACATAAAGATATTCAATCACAGTCGCAGTGCCCCCTACTGGCAACAGGAAGTGGCATGTTTTATACATTAATGCTCTTCCTAGCAGGTTGATGAGATCCAACTTGAATCTGCTCAGGAAAAGCTTTAAGACCTTGATGATGTTATAGTTTTATGAATCTTGTAAGTTTTCACTGAACGTCGTGATCGTGGCATGGCGTCAAATTTTGACCACCTGCTTGAAACAGGAAGTAAGCCTTGTATGAAGATCATTATCTGATTTACATGACATTTTCATGGTATGGTCTACACATGGTGCCTGCACATAACATGACTGCAAGGGCTGTTCATTGCTGCTTGCAGCTGAAATGAATTTTAAGATGAACTGGTGCACAAAGGAGTGCCTCAGTCAAATCCTGAAACCCCATATAACATATCTCCAGTTTGATGGTAACAATGTGTATTTACAGGAAGTGGTTGGGGTCAGAGACAATGCTGTTGGTCAGCCTTCATGTGTTATTATTGTAGGATGAGTTGTAGAGTTTCTCAGGTCTTGACCTTCAATCTTTGAGCAGATTTTCATTTGGTGGAGCAGTTTTGACTTTAAAGTAGTGGACAAACACTAGCACCATGTCAATACAACACTGTACAGCAGGGATGAACATAGAAATATGAAACAGAAGAAGAATTTCAGATTTCAGGTAACAGATGGTCTATCATTACACGATAATATTTGTATAAAAATACTGCAAACAGAGGCTTCCATTGGACACATTTTGAGTTATTATATAAATCTTGTTTCAGGGTAAATTTTGTTTGTTGGCAACCACTGGTGTTTGTCGAATGATGCTAACTGTACGTTCACTTGTTTCATTCACAGGCAAATGTTTGACGAGATGGTGAAACGTCACAAGGAAAAGGCTTCCAGATGGAAAAGACTGATGTGCTGCTTGTGCTGCTGGTAATTTTTCCGTTTATTTGTTTAGATTTCAGCTATCACAGAGACAAAATGAAAGACGTGAGGGAATGAGGTGATGAAACTGAGCAGACTAGAAGAGAACCTGAGACAGAAACAGAGACAAACCAAGAGACAGGAAGTGATAAGCAGGGAGGGGTGATCAGGAGAATGAGGAGAGTGGAAGAGGAAGAGACAGAAGAAGAACAATATAATAATTTTATACAATATAATATAATAATAACACCATAATAATTAATGTTACATTCAGCTCTGCAGAATGAGGCCAGACCAGGTAACCAGAGAATGACAGAACAGGCCCCCGAATCTGGCCTAGCAGCAACACAACCAGAGGCCACAGCAGAGACGACCGCCACAGATTGTGACTTCTGAACATTTAGAATGATGTATTACTTGGTAAATATATTTGTTCTTCATTTAAAGGTTATATAAAATGTACAGCTGTGCAAAGATTATGGAAAGGATCCCTGCAGAGATAGACCTTTTGTTTAACCAGAAACAGACGTAATGTTGCTTGTTATTTACTTCGAATGCAATTATTTTCACTGTGGAAGCAACCTGACAGACACTCTGCATCAAGCTTCGTTATTTATTGATTTAACTGTATTTATGGGGAAGTTAATGTTAGGATTATGAAAATATGTGTTTGTCAGGAAACTGTAAATATATTTCATTTGATGTCTTTGAACAAATGACCAGAGCAACTTCAATCAGTCCCTGAGTGTAATCTGCTGCTCAAACACCAGATGGCAGCAGAGATCAGTCAGAGTCAATCAATACAGCTGTTAAAGTTCCTGAACTTGGAGAGACAGTGATACCTGTTGAGGGCATTTGGTTATTAATTTTGTCTCTAATAGTAATAATTTTATTATAAAAGAAGCTCATAAAGTCATTGCTTAATTAAGCTCATAGAGCTGTTTGAAAACTATCTGTTCAAGCCCCTGGCTACAGTGGGCTGAAAGAGGAACTAGGGTTGTTCTTATTTTTTCCTCCTATTATTGGGTTGAAGTAAATACTCTTTCTGGCATAACGGAGGCCTTTTATTTTTTTAGAACTAATCTTTCCAAATTGAGAGATTATTCTAATAAAATTCGAAAGAGGCAACCATTTTCCTTTTCGGATTTTTCCACGCTTTTTGCTTTTAATTTGGCGGGTTTGGTGGGTTGTAAAACGGTGCATCTCTATGTTTTATACTTTCCAACTTCCGGAAGTGAAGCCCTGCAAGCACTATTAACAGATTAAATCAGTTTCGGAGGGACTAAGGTTATTTATAGACTTCTGTTTATATTTCAGAACATGATATTTAATTAAACAACTGAAAATGGAAACCTCCCTCTTTAAATTTTATAGTACAGCAGCTGTCAGATAGAAAATCTGCTGTTAGGAAGTTTGCTAATGGCTTTTTATAAATCTAATATATGAATCAAAAGTTTACTAAAAATAAGGGTAGAAAAAGGATTTGAAGGGGAAGAATATTTAAAATTTCAATTAATCAATGCCCAATATTGAATTAGAAGAGGTTCAGAGTGTATTTAAAACATGGTTTGGTTTATTTTCACCTCCGACAGAAGCCAATTATCTATTATGATATAATGCCGTTTACTAAGTACTTAACTAGTAGCCATTTAGTTTTCATTGGTCAAAATGTTAATATTAAATATTTGTATAGCAATTTTGAGGATATAATAATTATTTTCATATTCATTAATTACATTCTGACTATTCAAAACTGATTCACAGATGTCTTTTAATATTTAATTGAATATATATGTAAGTAACCCCTTTTTACCAGTAAGAGTAACAGTTGAGTTTAGTCTATATATATTGTAGATAACTTTGAACTATTTGAAGTAGGAGAAACATTTTAGTACAGTGTGTATCGTGATGAGATTTGTATTGTTGTAGGCCACGGCCATTCGTGCCTTAAAAACATTCCGTCATTTTGGATCTGTAATTGGTTGCCATGCATTTAGCAGGCCAAACCATATTATTTGTGACTATATAGATCACAGATTCACCAACTTTTCTCCTTGAGGGACCCCTTTTCAGTCAGTGACTCAACTGATGGCCCCTGCTTAAGTGACATACGTTATGGATATTTCATATTATATTTATACTGTTCATTCATATTCAAACTGTACAATAAACCGAAACAGTGAACAGTGAAGATGAAGATGAAGATGAGATGAAGGAGAAACACAAGATCACAGTCAGTTGCTTAATGGAAAAACCCATCATCTGAACATCTGAACAGAGAGACCATTATAGTGGGGAGTGCTATGTGCATAATTCATATCTATGTTCAGGATTAGAAGAGTATATTACTACTCAACTGCTCGAAAACATGTTGAGAAATAAAGAAATTAAATCTCCAGTATTTCAGTGTCTTATTCTAGAATGTTGAAAATAGTAAATCATTCCTGACAATATGAGGTACTTGTGCTCTACTTTAGTATTTCCATTGTATGCAACCTGATACTTGCATACAATCCACTACATTTTAGAATAATCATGTAACATGGATGTTAACTACAACCAATCACAATTTTGGTTTACAATAACTTCTGGGTAGAAAACCGCTGACAGTTAATGCGGTGCATTTTTGATCATTTATCTGACAATGACATGGCCTCAGCCTCTCTTATAGGACCGGAGCTAAATTCAGTTACTGTAAATATCAGCATCTATTACAGTATATGGGATGGAGGCATCAGTAATGCTGTGTTGTATAACTTAAGAATAATAAAATCAGGAAAATTTGTCTTCCTCAATATTAGTTGTGTTCTGGGTTCAGAATGATAAAGACAGTCAGAGAACAATTTGATAATAAAAAGGATGAAGGTTTTATTTGGCAGGTATGATGTTTTTTAGTACCAATAGCTGCTGTCAGTGGGGGGAAAAAACCTGCTCCCAGACCCCCCCATCTGCTGTCCCCTGGTGCAGAAAATCTGCAGCTACAAGATTACAAGAAGTCACATGATTTACAGAAAGTGAGCTGCAAGATGAAGCTCAGACTAGGGATGGGATTTATGGCTGAAGGGAGCTGGAGGATTGGATATCCTTTCAAAGAGCCGTTCAAAAGACTGGATCATTTTTATATTTATTTCTTTTTAAGAAGCTAGCCTGGGGGAAAGAATCACTGGGAGGAATGACAGGGTAAGGTTTGGATCAGAATCATTCACACTTAGACAATATATATTAAATTGGTGGGATGTGTAAGTTTGAATTATTTTGAAATATTGACGTGCCACTGTGTCGGACAACTCAGATGACATCAAGCTAAATTTGCATATCAAATTGCCCCCCCCTGTGTACTCTGCTACACTCCTTCCCTTGTTGTGTGTGCTCTCTGTCTCTGTGGAGTAGCAGAGGAGCTTGTGTGCGCATACTGGCTCTCGACTGCACCTCAGTTCCCATCGTTCATGTTAAAGTGTCGTTCAATAGATTCGGTTCGTTCGTGAACGTCACAACTCTAGCTCAGATAAGAAACTCTGCCACAGTCAGACAGACGGACAAACACGGAGCCTGACTTCACTTTCACACTTTATTCAAACAGAACTTCACAACAATGCACAGCATCTGCAGCAATTCGGGGTTCAGTATCTTGCTCAAGGATACTTTGGGGGATCGAACCAACAATCTTCCGATTAGAGGACAGCTCTTCCTCTGAGCCACAGCTCAGAAATACTTTAATAATCCCAGGGGGAAATTACTTTCGTTACATTACTCCATATATAGGCTAATAGACATACATATATTAAGAATGAATATAGATATTAATATAGTATGATTTAAAGTCACTTTCAAATATGCAAAAATGCCAAGTGTAAAGTGGTCGCAGGCTTCCTCTTCAGCAGAGGCACATAGCAGGAATGGTTGGCTTTTGCAGAGGGAGGGATTGAAGATAGAAGATGATGATGTGCAGGCATCTTCTCTCGGTAGATGATAATTGGGACGGGAGGTTTTTTTCAACGGCAGCAAGGGTTCTTCATCCGGGCCACAGGAGCTGGTTCTTTCTCTCGGTCCAATTTTCCGGGTTCCCGTCCGGTGGTGTGGAGAACAAAGAGGGGAACAGGACGGTCGTAAATTGTCCCTGTTTGCAGCCATGTTCTTTCAGGTGAAAAATTCCCAGCATGGGAAACTCCCGGTACTCTTGCAGGGGCTCCGGCGTTAATGGCCGTTTTTTTTTTTCCCGTTCTTCCAACCTTTCCCTTTTCTCTTCCCCCGAACGTTGCTTTTCCTCCCTTCTGCAATTCCCGGTTGTTTTCTTTTCCAGGAGTCAGCGTGCCTAAAATTTTTCAAAGTGTTTTCTGTTTTTCCCACTTTACCGACCGGTTGTTAGTTGCCAAAGCTTGTTCTGTCCCACTTGTTACCGACCGGGGTGTTAAGTGCCTCCAGGGGCTGTTTTCTTGGTCCACTTGTTTTTTTACCGACGGTTTTAAGTTTTTGCCCAAATCAGCTGTTTCTTGTTTTTTCCACTTTGTTTAACCGGGACTTTGTTATTGCCATCAGCTGTTTCTCCGGAGGAAAAACAACCGGGCAGCGCTGTTTTTTCCCGATGGAAAAAGCAAAGATTAAAAAAAACCAACCCAAAATAAAACACAAAAAACTTTTTCTTTCTCGTTTAAAGGAGGGCAGGACTTTCATTGAGTTACAGTGGAAAACCATAAGAACGAAAAAAAAAAAGAGAAGAAAAAGTTAAAAGTTAAAAAAAACGCAAAAACTTAAAAAGGCTTTGAAAGTAAAACGAAAACAGCGGCATTACAAGGCTTTTTCGCGCAGGCCCAGGTGAGAGATTGATATTTGAGTTAGATGTTACACCGGAACCTGCACTTATAATCGTCCAGTAAATTTAACCAGCTTTTTAAACTGCAGTAAACGCTAAAAAATATATGGATCAGAAAACTTTTTAATTCTAGGTCTTTTGGCTTAAAATTTCAAAGTTAAACCCACAAATATTAAACTAATGAATTCTCTTGCGTTTTTGGACTATTTTTCTCTCTTCCACCAAATAGGCTTTATCGTTAAACTCCGGTGCTCGTCTACCATGTTTTTTGAAAAAACTATTACAAATTCTGGCAATGCACCACACCAACCTGGATGCGGAGAAGACTGCCTTTTTTCAGCTAAAGCAGCTTGAGTAACGTTAAGCAATTTTCCAGGAGATACACAAAAAAAGGCAAAAACATAACAAAAACAATTTCCACCCCAGGCAATTCCAAAACCTGTTATTTTTTTAGCTTCTCCACAAGGCTGAACGGGGTTTCACACCAGGCTTTTTCTGAACTGTTCCCTTTCATTATTTTTACAAAAAAACAGGAAAAAAGAAAACATCGGCCAAGCTTTCTTTGTGACTAACAGTTTGTTAGCCACAAGGTAAGCCGCAACAAGCATCTTAATTTTGCCAAAAATTTTTCGCAAAAAGGGCCTATTCCTACTCAATGAAAAAAACAGTTAAAAACAACATTTTAAAATAGAGAAAAACTTGAGTTTGGGTTGGGAACCAGGAACGTCATTGCGTTATTGGTTTTGGAAGAAAAGGCAAAACTTTGGCAGGTTCCTCGGGTGGAAAACATTTTTTCTTTCAGATGGATTAAAAAAAAACAAAGACGAAACAAAAAGACCAAACATTGGGTTTCCGCCAAATATAGGCTTGAAAACGGACGCACAGGTTAAGGGCCTTGTTTGTGGGCAAAAAAACACTGCTGTTTGGTTCTTTCATAAATGCGATTAAGAATTTACTTAGGTTTTGTTCATGGAGATGTTTTTAAGTTTGCAACCCAATTAATCAAAAAATTCCTGCTTGAACTTTCTCTTTTTTTCAGAATTTTTGATTTTCAATTTTTTTTAGATTTATAGTGGCAGTAATAAAAAATCTATATCAAAAATACAAAAAGGAAGATTTTTTACAGTTATAGTTTCTAGATATTAAGCCACATAGCTTTGCCTTGCTTCAATTATTTTTTATTTTTGAGTTTTTGTTTGTTTGAAGTTCTTGTGTAGGAAAATGTAACTAAATTTTTGACGGCTTGTTCTGCCAAAAATCTTTGAGGTTAAACTGTGTATTCTTTCGTGACCAAACCAAAAGAGGGCCAGCATTTCATTTAAAAAACAAACTGTTACCACTGAAGCTTTCAAAGAGCTGTTTAATCATCAAAACTATTAATAAAACTAATGGGGAAGACAAACAACTTTTGTTGTTCCAATTTAGGGTCCAAAATAAAACATTAAAATGGGTCAAAAGTTTAAGGTTTGAAAAAAATGTTTTAGCCCAAACGAAAAAGTTCAAAACACACGGACTGACTTATAATCTGATAAAAAAAAAACTTTTGAAGGGAATGGTTTTCCTTTGTTTCCTTTCCTCTTTAGTTAAAATAAGGTATTTAAAAAAAAAACCTCTGGGAAGGGCAGCATTGTCCCAAAACCAAAAGCTTTAAACAGGGCTGTTTTTAGAGATTCTGTTGGTTTTTTTTCTTTCCACAGGGAAAAACAAAAGCCACACTTAAACAAAAACAATGGATGGGATCTATTCTTATTATCTATTTCTTATCTTAATCCTATCTTAATTCTTCTAATCTAAATCTAATTCTATAAAAAGCAAAAGAAAATTCTCTGTCTCGTGTGGTGTGTTGGTGTGTTGTGTGTGGCTTCCCAAATATCTCTTGCAGAATTTCAGGGAAAAAATCAGGGAACTTGACCTGAGGGAGTTTTCAAATGGCTGCTGTTTGTAGTTTAAAAGGGTGCTGGGCAACGTCGCTTAGGTTTTGGCTACAAAACATATTGTAATAAATTATTTCATTTTTAAAATGGGGGGAACAGACAGGAGGAAACAGGGGACAGAGGACAACCACGCTGTCTTTTTTTTTTTCCCACGTAGTAAAGAGTGTTGCAGGGGGACCTTATGGAAAGGAACAAGCTGTGTTCCTTCCAGTTGAATGTTTATTTGCTAATTCATTGAGGGACAAAAAAATTCTGTGTTTAAAACCTTTATTATCTTTCTTGGTTGGAAAACCACCAGGAGGGCAGCATTCCAATTAAAAAAAACTGTAACAAACTGAGCTTCAAAAACAACATTGGGATTTTTTTCTTATGGAAATTTTTTTGATGCATTTTTTGCGTAGGTTAAGGTTATCCAAAAAAAAAAAAAATATATTATATATAATTCTTTAATAATAATATGAAAAACACTGACAAAGGGAAAAACTTTTTAACTGCCACCATTGAAGTACTTTCTACTTTACTTAAATTGGATCTGCTGATTAATACTAACACATTATATTAAAGGGACAAATTTCCGCCAAAAAAAATGAAACCTTGGGGTTAAAATAAAAACCAACTTATTTTTTTAACCGAGTTGGTTTTCCATTCTCTGGGATTTTATTGTTTTTTCATTTTCTAAAATTTTTCGGCACGTTGGGAAACCAGTTTTTTTAGCACAAACCCGTAAAATTTTACCTTATTTAAAACGGCTATTTCAAAAAAAAACAGGCATGGAGTTAAAGTTGAAAAAAGTATTTCTATACCACTAACAGGGCTTAAATAGCACCCCCCAACACTTTACAACCAGTAGGGCCATAAATGTTTGTTTAAACCTACTTGAAGAACTTTGATTGTGTTTACAGACAGTTATTAAAGATATTTAAACAAAACAGTAGCTTTCCAAAAACGTATTAGGCGGGCCGCCATTTGGAAAACAGGTTGTTGACCAGGTCCAAAACTCTCTGGAAGTGTGAACTTTTGAAACGCACCATCTTTCCCGTTTTCAAAAAACTCACCGTGTTTGCCGAAGGGAAAAAACCAACTGAAGCGGGCAAAACTGTACTACTAGTCTACTAGTGGCTTTCCACAGGAATACACACTTAAAAGAAAAGAATGGCGGGATTAATTTCCAAAACCGGAATGAAAAGACATCACACGAAACCTTCTTGTGGATTGGGGACTCTTATTTATTCTTTTGAGCCGGATAAAGACGAAAAAGAAAGCCGCGGGGCTTTCCTTGAAAGGCTACGAGAGAGAGAAAAAGAAAGTACCGGTAAGTCAAATGGCCGCAAACACCAAAGCCTTCTGACTTCAGGAAAAAAAACTTTGGTGGTGTACCTGGCGGACATTTGTTTTTGAAAAGCTTATTGGCCCACCGAAAAAGAGGGAGTTCCTGTGTTGCACGGAGTGGGACCTGTTTGCGTCGGCAAACAACCCAAGAGACGCCCAAGGTGTTTGTACAGTTCGGAGGATTTTCCCCTCTCTGATTTTTAAACAGCTGTAACTGTTTTGAACCAGATGGACAAAGTTAATTTTCCACTGGAGTAACGTACAACTAAGACAAGTCTAATGTTTTTTACAAATTCGGTCGGATATTTTTCTTGATAAATATGGCAAAAAATTCGAACTGGTTTTCACGTGACTGGTTTTTCCCAAAAGATTTGGGCGGCCACCTTTGTTAATACGTTGAGCTTTACTTGGTTGTTGTAAACTATTCTTTTTTTAATTAAACTGTCTTTACACATTTTAACAAGGTTTTCTTCAATTGCTTTCGGTTTTAACAAGTAGGGGACTCCATTATGGCTACTTGTGTTAAAATTGTCGGTTTGCTTTATTTTTGAAGCCTTGTTAGTGGGTATAAGAAAATAGCTTTCTTTTTTTTTCACCTTTAAAACTCGGTTGGCCCCGTTTGAACTTTAGCGTTTTTTAGGTTATTTTTAAGCGGTTTTGTTGGCTTAAAACTGGTTTTCACGGTGTTTTGGATTAGAATTGAAAAAAAAACCATTTTTTTTCCAAAGGGAGAACAGACCCAACTCCGGTAAAAATAAGTTTGTTAATTTAAACCCAAGTTTTTCCATTTTTTGGCGGGCCGGGGAATGTCCCTTTTTTTAAATTCCAAAAAACGGCTGCAGGCCCACGGAAGTTTACTGAAACCAGAACTAGGGGAAAAATAGGGGATTCAACCAATCTTTTCTTTCTGTTTCTAAAAGGGCTTCTCTGCCATTGGCTTTCCCTGTTAAAAAAAAAAATTTAGGGAAATAAGAAATTTAAAAATTCTTCCCTCCCTCAACATTTAAAAAGCTCTTTCCATTGTCAGGGCCACCTCTTTTATGTTTGGAAAGAGGGCTTCATAGTACCCCCTATTACCCCCTCTAAGGGAAAAACCCCACCTTGCGTTTCCTTCTTAATGCAAGGTTACTTGTGGTTCCTATAGTCTCATAAAAGTAGAACAGGAGCCAGAGCCTTCAGTTACCAAGCTCCTCTGCCTGTGGAACCAGCTTCCAGTGTTGGTTTCTGGAGGCAGGACACCCTCTCCACATTTAAGAGTAGGCTTAAGACATTTCTCTTTGATAAAGTTATAGTTAGGGCTTTGATTCAGTGAGTCCTGATCCATCTCTAAGTTATGACTGCTATAGGCCTAGACTATCGGGATTTCCATGATGCACTGAGCTCCTCTCTTCCTTCTTCTCTCTCTCTCTGCAGCTCATTCATGTCCCATTAATGCATGTTACTAACTTCACTTCTTTCCCCGGAGCTCTTGTTGCTTTATCGTCTCGCAGGTTCTCATGGATCCTGGTGAGGCCTCCTTGCCATGGTCCTCCCCCCGCTTGACTGCCATTTGCTAAAATCACTGATATTATTGTTAATATTATTTATTATATGTATTATAATGTTCATCATCATCAGTCACTACTATTAGTGTAGTTGTTGCTACTTTTGGGTGGCTGTGCCGTCTGGTCTGTCTGTCTGTCTCTCTCTCTCTCTCTCTCTCTTTCTTCCCCCAAACTGGGTCGAGACAGGATGACCACCCACCTAGAGCCGAAGGTCTGTCCCTAGGTTTCTGCCTGTTAAAAGGCAGTTTTTTCCTTGCCCTGTCTCCAAGTGCTTGCTCATGGTTGGTACTGTGGGTCTCTGTAAAATGTTTAAAAAGGAGTTCGGTCTAGGACTGCTCTATTTGAAAAGTGTCCTGATACAACTTCTGTTATGAATGGCGCAATACAAATCAAAATTGAATTGAATTGAATTGAATTCGCTTGGTGGACAAAGTAAACCCCTGCTACAATTTAAGTAACATTGTTCAAGGTTCGGTTGAACTTTGACAATCTAATTCCCATCGTTGACAAACAAACCATCCTTGACAGAAGCCGACCTGCTGAGGGAACAGAGAGTCACAACAATGGAGGAGCTATCATAGCTTAATTCTTTATTGAATGAACATGATGAATAATCATCTAAACAAATTTCAGGGGGAAATAACCTAGGCCAAGATCAATCAAAGAAAAAAACATTTTGACCACCACTTGACAGTGTTTCACCACCTTTAATTCAGGAGGTGAGTTTACATTACATCATCCATCAACCAATGTGGACCTTGTCAAAGTCATTCAATCTTTACGCTGCCCATTTTCCCTGTTTTCTAACACATCACAGCTGTTAAGGGCTGATCAGTTTATTATAATATATAATTATCATTGGATGTTATAGTACTCACTGCAGGGATGAACTAAAAGAGTGCTTTGCAAATGCTTACATCCATAACTGTAATCATATAATGTTTAGGGGGAATTGAGGTTGTCCAGTCTGAAGGTTACAGGCCCTGAGTCCTACGACTGTTTAGCGGTACTGGACTCATACCATGAGACTTGGTGATGACTAATATTATTATGCCATGATAGGGTTCTTTAAATTTTGTGTCGACTCTGTGTATTTTTGCACAAAAGCGTTGCATAACATTTGCATGTATGTGTTTGTTGTGATTGTTGGGTAACGGAGCATCCTGTTATGTTCTATGAAACTGGAGATGTTAGAAGATGTGGAAGATCATTGAAGGTGTATTAGGTTTGTATAAGAAGAGCTGTTTTACTGGTTTTTATTAGATTTAGTAACATTTTAGATTATAGTTCACAGATTTTACTATTACTCACCAGGCTATTACCTTTGTCAACTGTCACAACCGTACTCTGTTATTTATTTTTAATATATTATTTATTCAGAATTTCATGTCAATAGGATGAATGGTACTTACTGAGGATACTGATTTTGGCTTATCAGTTTTGGCAATGAATTAAATTGCTCTTTGAGAAGTCATTCTGTAACCAGGTGGTGAGTTTAGCACCACATTCTGAGGAATCTTATCAACATGGGTGCTGATTCAAAAGGGGCTGTAATCACTAGTTGATTGACCATTGTTCCACCTTTGGATTTATTGCAGTTTTATTTGATCTTGGACTGATACACAAGGATATACTTCAGAGTTTTGGCAGTTTGTTATCTTTGACATTCATTAAACACCCTTTATGGTGGTAACAGAGGGTTGGTACTGCAGATGTTATTGGGTTCATAAAAAAATTAAGTTTCATCCTTTAGTTATGCAGACAACATTACATTACTACATTAATTTATTTAAATTTTATTCAGTTTTATTTTGTTCTTGGACTGATTCTTTTTGCAGGTTCTACCTGTTGAACACTACTGTTAACAATACTGTTACATTTCAAAATAACTAAACATAATCTATGGGGTATCGGAATTGTTTCTTCATGCACACATTTGAGAGAGGCTGTGGTCAGATACTCTGGAGGTTTTCTGTCTTAGGTAATTTGTTTTTCAGTAATAAAGCCCAAACCAGATAAAAACATATAACATGTCAATTCTACTGCCCGCCGCCATTGCTACAGTAGCAATCAAAACAATTTTGGCTCAGCACCTTAAAATCTGATCCAATCAGACACCATTCAATGATATTTTCAGTAGTAAAGACAAAAAAAACATACTGGAGCTCTTCATGTACACATGTGAATGCCAAATATATGAATCAAAATAATTACATAATTTATAACATTATGTTTTACGGTTTTATTTTAAACACAACTTTAATCAGATCATTTTAGAACTTCACTGAGCAGTGAATTCGCTTGTGGGGACAAAGTAAATCCGTGAAAAATGTTAGACATTTGTCAATATATATTTAATTGAATGTTGTAGTACCTACATGAGGGAATGAACGAAAAGAGTGCTTTGCAAATGCTTACATCCAAAATTGTAATCATATAATGTTTAGGGGGAATTGAGGTTGTTGGCTCATCCAATGGGAAGGTTACAAGCTCTGATTTTAGAAGTCCTTAAGACTGTTCCGTGGTACTGGACTCATACCATGAGAATTGGTAATGAGTGCAGCTTTCCAGCCTCAAAGGGGGGAAATGTGTAGTATATTAGATGTATATATTCTATGCAGAGTGGATGAACGCTACTAACTGAGCATACTGATTTTGGCTTATCAGTTTTGTCAATGAATTAAATTGCTCTTTGAGAAGTCATTCTGTATCCAGGTGGTGAGTTTAGCACCACATTCTGATTAATCTTATCATCATGGGTGCTGATTCAAAAGGGGCTGTAATGAGTAACTGATTGACCGTTGACTGTTCCACCTTTGGATTTATTGTAGTTTTATTTGATCTTGGACTGATACACAAGGATATACATTTTGGCAGATTGTTCTCTTTGACAGTCATTAAACACCCTTTATGGTGGAGGGTTGGTACTGCAGATGTTATTGGGTTCATAAAAAAAAAAATCAAGCTTTATCCTTCAGTAGTGCAAACTACAACATTACATTACTACATTAATTTATTTAAGTTTTATTTTTTTCTTTGGCTGATGTGAGTTTATTTGTCCAGGGTTTCTGTCTGTTCTAAACAACAAACTTTTGTCATTTATTTCACAATTACTAAACTTATTTATGGGAATCGAATTGTTTTCTTTAATGGCACATGTTTATGCTCAGCATGCTCTGGAGTCTCTCTTAGCCCTGTACCATGGGAGTCCTTTTCTGAGGGTACTGGTGTTGCCCGCCCCTCACTGCAGTTCTCACTGCTGGAAACTCCAATCCTCAGGCTGGCGATGTTCAATCAACTGGCTGTAAAACTGAATGGGCCACCCACAGCTCTCATCTCCTTCCCCTCTTCCCTCTCACACATACATTAATCGTTAATGGACTCAATAAGGGGCGGCTGTTGGCTCAGGAGGCAGGAGGCGGGTCCAATCAGAATGGTTGTTGGTTCGATTTCCCCGGCTCCCCGCACGGTGTCAGAGAGGTATGGGCTAGCCAAGATATGAACCCGCAATTGGCTTCCCGTGCATGAGCTATCGGCTGTCGTGAATGAGTTAGTTTCTGTATCGATGTACTTTGCCATCACTGCAGTGAATGTGCTGTGAAAGGTGACATTGTTCGACGTAGTTTAAAAGCGGCTTTGAAAGTGCTACACAAGGTACAGGTCCGTTTACCATTACCAATAACTAATCCATTTCTTCAACACAGCCCCTGTCATCCTTTTCATCCTTCGGCAGGCCTTGCTGGCCACTCCCTCTAATCAACAAGATTGTCCATGTGACAACGACTACAGCTTGTATGCAGGTCAGAGTCTGACCAACTATTTGAATGACTTTTATTGTTCAGATTTTTAAGCACATATGGCTTTATTTCAACAGGGAGGAGGCGTTTCAGAAGAAATCCTCAGCTCTACACTTGCGCTTAGTTTGGGCTGTAGCACTCACAAAACATGTTTTATTGATTGTCTGCGTTTCAGGATTGTTTTTCCTTCTTAAAGACTTATGGAGTCCACTACAACAGACTGGGTAGTGGTTATGTAATGCACCTGCTTTATTTTCTGCTT
>NW_023339696.1:21697696-21706122 GCF_004916995.1 Morone saxatilis | reverse complement strand
AGGGTCTGTCGAGGTTTCTGCCGTTAAAAGGCAGTATTTCCTTGCCACGTTCGCCAAAGGCTTGCCATGGTGGTACTGTTGGTCTCTGTAAATGTTAATAGGAGTTCGGTCTACCTTGCTCTATTGAAAAGGCATGTCCTGGAGATAGACTCTTGTTCATGAATTGGCGCTATACAATAAATTGAATTGACTTGAATTGAATCTAATCATCTCAGTATATTTGTAAAAAGTGCCACCCTGTTTGCCATTTATTTACTAATGTCAAATTTGTCTGTAAGTCTGTGACTACTGCTGACCCCACAACATTCCCTGCCATAAAACACAACCCCCTAACTCAGGACCATATATTTACTACCCTTCCTTCCTAACACAGTTATTTCCCACAATATATTCTATGCAGAATGGATGAATGCTACTAACTGAGGATACTGAGTTTGGCTTATCAGTTTTGGCAATGAATTAAATTGCTCTTTGAGAAGTAATCCTGTGTCAAGGTGATGAGTTTAGCACCACATTCTGATGAATCTTATCATCATGGGTGCTGATTAAAAATGGGCTGTAATGAGTAATAAATTGATCGTTGACCGTTCCACCTTTGGATTTATTGCAGTTTTGTTTGATCTTGGACTGATGCACAAGGACAAACTTCACAGTTTTGGCAGATTGTTCTCTTTGACATTCATTAAACATACTTTATGGTGGTAACAGAAGGTTGGTACTGCAGATGTTATTGGGTTCATAAAAAAAAAATCAAGCTTTGTCCTTCAGTAGTGCAAATTACAACATTACTACATTAATTTATTTAAGTTTTATTTTGTTCTTGGACTGATGTGATTTATTTGCAGGTTCTGTCTGTTAAACAAAACCTTTTGTTATATTTCACAGTAAGTAAACTTAATTTATGGCAATATCATAATTGTTTCCAGATGCTCTGGAGGTCTTCTTAGCCCTGTACCATGGGGAGTCCTTTTCTGAGGTCTGGTGTTGCCGCCTCACTGCAGTGCTCACCTGCTCGGAAACTCCATCCTCAGGCTGCGATGTCAACTCACACTGTGTAAACTGAATGGGCACCCACAGCTCTCATCTCCTCGTCCCCTCTTCTCTACTACATTAATGGTAATGGACTCAATAATCATTTCTTCAACACAACTACTGACTGTTCCCTGGAGCCCCTGTCATCCTTGTTAAGCTCCCAGGCCTGCTGCACTCCTCTGAATCAAAAGATTGTCCATGTGACAACGACACAGCTTGTATGCAGTCAGAGCTGACCAACTATTTGAATGACTTTTTGCCAGATTTTTAAGCACATATGGCTTTATTTCAACAGAGGAGGGCGTTTCAGCAGAATCCTCAGCCTCTACACTTGGCTCTAGTTTGCCTGTAGCACTCACAAAACATGTTTTATTGATTTTCACCTGGTCTGAGATTGTTTTTCCTTCTTAAAGACTTATGGAGTCCACTCCAACAGACTGGGTAGCTGGTTATGTTAATGCACTGCTATTTATTTTCTGCACTTGATACTCTAGGCCCTGAAAACACAAGTTGCCCATACTGCTCCATGGTACACACCTGAACAATGTCAGCTCAAGGTTTTAGGTCAGTGCCTGAAGAGGCTTTGCACCAAGACTGGATTTTCATGTTCTTAACCAGATGTATCATGATCATGTGCTTGAAAATGGTCTCTGAATAGGCTAAAACCTCTACATATTATGCAAATCTCATCAATACAGGTCAAGGAACCACCTCAAACTACCTGAAATCAAGTGTGAAATTCTTTTTAACTTGAAAATCATAACCAGCTTCTCTGATGCAGTAGACTAACCATCAGTAAGCCCAGTGAAACCCCATTGACTATCCTATGTGACCAACATCTCCACCTAGATCCAGTCCACATAACCCTAGTTGAAGCAAGCTTGACCTCTATCATCTCTCTGATAACGATGACGATCAACTCCTCTCTGTCCATTGGTTTAGTCTCCCCTCAGTGAAAGCTGCCAAACAGTCAGACCAACTCTTAAGCTTAGACTTCAATGACCACAATAAGTATTTCCAGCTTACCAGTTATCTCCAAAACGCTTGAGATGGTAGCTGCATCTTAACTCCAGATCTAGCTCGAAAAACAATAATCTCTTTGAACCATTCCAATTAGGCATTTTCCAAATGCAGCACAGAAACAGGCTTTGTTAAGATCACAATCAGCCTCCTCTGTGCAGCTGATTCCAGTTGACTCTCCCTGCTCATCCTTCTGGACTGCACCTCAGCCTGTGATACTGTATCCCTTCAGCTCCTTGTACTAGCATTAGAGTTGGGGGCCCAGTGTATCAGTGGTTTGTCCTCTACCTTGCAGACCCATCAGAAAGCTCCATAGTCCACCGCGGAATTCAACAGGGTTCACTGTTTGTGCCCCCACTAATAATTTTTTTGTTTCCTCCTTCTGGGTAACTGTTATGCTGACGATACACAACTTTATCTGTCCACTACGCAGACTTCTTTCCTCCTCTCCAGTCCCCCAAATGACTTCATGCTTTACAGATATAGAAGACAACAACTATGTAAAACAGTATTTAAACTAAGCTAATAGTAATTGGTTCTAAATCGGCCAATTCCCATTGCTGAAGCCTGAACTCCTGTCTCCACACAGGTTGAGAATCCTGGTATCATCCTGGATATTACCCTTTTGTTCTGCATTCTTCTATCTGCAAAATATATCTAGACAACAACCTGCCCTAACACGACACTTGACAAAAGGCTTAGTCAGTGCTTTGGTCACATGATGCACTGACTAATGCAACTACCTCATCATGGACTTCAACTCCACAGCACTGATTATTACACATACAAAGTCCACTGAACATGTCACTCCTCTGCTGATTCAATTACACTGTTTATAATAATAATAATAATAATAATAATAATAATAATAATAATAACAACAACAACATTATAATATATATACAACAATATATTAATAACTTTATTTCATATGTTTTATTAAATAAATAATTTTCCATGTCTAATAATTTGCCGTCTTACAGAGCTGAAATTCTCTCAGCACATCCACTGAATTGTGAATTGTTTGCCTCACTGATACCTATGGTGTGTTCAAAATTCATCACTCATATTTTTCAAAATATGCAAAATCAATTAACATGTTGGGGAGACACAAGTCTTCATTCAAATGCTACCAGAGAATCCACACAGACATTTTTTGGATACTAGATATTCACGTTTCAAACGGTGTTCCACAGTGACTATGAATGTCTTCATGTCTACTAGTTATATACACATAATAGTTTTTATTTTACCAAAGATTAGACACAACTATCACTTATCACTGTCTGTAACTAGTTACCAAACCTTTGAATGTGTTGCCCAATGCACTTAATGGGCCATAATTCTTCAATGCTGAATTAGATTGCCACCAAATTTGGGAATGTACATAAAGCCACACTGCACTGTGTGTAACATTTCATACAGTTCTACCAGCAAATGCTCCATCTTGTTGCCATGTTAAGCCATCATAATGTTACCGTAAGAGTTTGTTATTGCTGCTATCTACTCAAGTTAAAGATGAAACCATATTATCATGGGTGAGTGTATTTGACTGTGAAAGTCACAACTGGTGGTTTACATTCCACCCATAAAACTGAAATGTCTTTACTGGAACTCAGTGATGGGAGTTGACTCTTTTTGACTCTAAGTAATAATGTGGCACCAACTCCAGTGGTTTCCATTGCTCTCTGATAGACTCCAACTGTGTTTCTATTTCTGCTGTGCCACAAGGTTTCATTTTAGGCTGTTATTTTCCTTTATTCACCTGCTAGTTAATGATTATTCTATATCTGGTACATAGTAGCATGCCCTATGAACCCTGCTCCTCCCCCTCTCTTTTGCAGTGCTTGTATACTATTCCTGTGCAGGAATATGATCTGGCCCATACTTGCTGTGTGGTAGTTGGATTAAACACATAACATTAGGAATATGCAACATATTAAAATAAACTGAAATAGTATTTATATCAAATGAACAATCTAGGAAATGTATCATCATTAAACAAAACAAGGAACAACACAATTAAAGTTTGCAGTCCCTGCATGCTACATGCATATACATAGATTTAATACGTATTAGAACAATGATATGGTTATTTAGATATAAATACATGTATACAAGTAGGAAATAATAATACCGTTCCATTTTTAATTTGTATCTGGGGAAATGTAAACAACAGCAACAAAATAGTGATAGTGATAATATTTGTTATTCTTCACATAAAAAGAAACAGTGTCCATTCTCTTTGACTGCGTTTGAGCCCAAAGCATCATCAATGTAAACACAGAGTCTGCCTCCTCTCATCCTGCACATGGTCTCTGTAAAGACCTAAATTTCTGTACCATTTTGAGTGTGTCCCCGTTTTCATTCCAAAAGGATTTTTCAGAACCCTTAACCACTTGGAATAAAGATCCTAGTAGGATATGAATGTCTATACTACAACTACCAAAAATTTCTGGGGGGGCTTGCCCTCATCCACAGTATTCTCTGCTGGCAACATTGCCATTTTGGTCTCAGTGATTGGGTCCCTGCATGGGTACAAATCAAGGAAACTTCCTGCAAACCAGCATACCTGACAGCGCTTCTTTGCTCCCCACTAACTTTGATTCCTAAACTATAACCCAATAGTCAATCAGTCTCTACGTATCTGGAGACAGTTCAGATCCCACTTTGGGCTTCAATCATCCCAGTTGTCCTCTCCTTGCAATGGAAACCCAACGTTTCCCCCATCACTGAATGACAGTGACTTTGGGCTTTGGTCTAAGAAGGGAATTAGAACAGTTAAGGATCTATATGTTGATGGAGTGCTTGCCTCCTTCTCACAGTTATCTTCAAAATTTAACTTCCCGAAGATCCACTAGTGGCCAAAACCAACATAAAATGTACTTAGTTTGATGACATTTTGTTTGGCCTCTGATTTGCTGCTTGAAGCTACATTTTGATTTCTGATCTGTGACTGGTTGGCTCTCTGTGCCTTCTCTCCTCAAACTGGCTAGGTAACAGATGACATGTTTAAGGGGAGGGAACTGCAAAGACTTTATAATATATAAGAATGAAATGACCAACTATTCACCAACAAGACATCTACAGCAACAAGAACTCAAAGATCAACTGCTTTTACAAGACAAAGATGGCCAGCAACAATGGTAAGTATATTTCATATATTTTACTATTACTCAGTTTGACAAACCTGCAGAGCAACAACTTATTCTCTTATTATAACTAATGTTATGTATCATTAACATCCTTCATTTTTTAAACAAAGTCCTTTCAATCAGTATATTTAAGCCTTCACTTTTTTACTGACACCTAGTCTTCTTCAACTGTTAACTTTATTTTTAAATAATTTTATAATCTTCACATACCTTATTTCTTGTATTACACATCACAGGAATTCATCACAAAATTCACATTTTGCAGCAAGTAATTATTTTTATTTCTATTTATAAAATAGATGTTTGCCATGATTACATTGTATTTGATTAAATCCTTTTAATCAGGTGTAAATTATTGTCTGTTTTAAAGACTCAACATATTTTAAAAACTATGTAATGCATAGTACAAATTAAAAAAATAACTTTTGCCATTAGTACTCAGTGTAGCTTACATAGTCATTCATTTATCATACAACTTTTAGTATTCAATATCTGATTTTATTGATGTTTTGAATAATTATTTTGGCTGATTATTTAATGATTTACACACAGTTTTGCACAACTAGTAATTACAGAAAAAATAATTTAATATACAGACAGCTATAAAATACTTTGCATGTTCCAATAAGTGATACCTTTTTGTACTGCTGTACTGTTTCTAAGGCCTTTTTTCAACATTAGGTAATTTTATAAAGGAACTGTATTTATGTTTAATATAAAGTCGTTCATTAGATGCCTTGGCATTGCCTTTGACTGCTGACTAGTATGTAAGAAACATACTTATATTAAATATATACTAATATAAATGTTAAAAAAGAATCAATTCTCTATATAAGAGACATCCTGTTACCAAAAAGCCATCTTTTTTTTAAGTCTTCTGCACTTCAAGAGTTATAACTTTACAAGACAAGAAGAGAGCAGTATCATCAGCATATAGAAAAAAAATTACATTACTGTAACAGGCGCCAAGTCAGCAATTACTGATGCAGTGTTGTTCATTAAACACCAAACAATCACTTAGTTGGATCAACAAGTCCTTTAAATCAAACAATAAAATATGTTGCTGGACGAGACCCTCTAGCAGTGATTGCTGGTCATCAGCTGGACATAATTTGTGTCTGTTATAAGTCACTGTTCAAAAATAAATCTGTTTTATTTATTTAAGTTAGGAGACCTTCGCCATCATAGCTACAATAATAATCATGTGGGTAATGCGGTAGAAAGAGTACTAAAAATCTGTACTCAAGTAGATGTACTGTTAAATGACTGAAATATTACTCAACTACAAGTAAAACTACTGCTGTTAGAAAACACTTAACTCTTTTCAGGATACTCTTTTCAAAAATAACTTTTTAGTATTAGTTAATTTTTAATGCTTGGTGTTTAATGCACATCAGTAACAGGCATTCAATAGAGAGAGGAGATCCATGTGAAAAAAAATTATATTTCAACAAAGGACATTTTTCTGATAATAAAAGGTATGAATGGTTCAATCGCAGGCAATTTGTCTGTTAAATGCTATTAAAAAAGTTTTTTTGAACCTGTGCAGAACTCATGCAATTGGTATAAATTTCTCCCAATGCAAACAAACAGCCAGATAGGCCAGGGCCTGGCTGTTCATTTGCATTGCATTTGGTTTCTGTTTCTCCAAATCTAAGGTCCCTGAATCACTATGAGTCACTGTCACTGCTCTGGTCAGTGTGGTCACTTCTCCAAACCTTTGACTGCTGCAGCGTTTCTTGGTTTTCAAAGGCCCACAGTGTGTTTTCTTTCCCGATTTGTTCCTGAAACTATTGCTGCAGAGCAAACAGTCCGATTGGTTAACATGAGCGGCGGGCTGCGCTTCTCAGTGCTTCCATGTCCCTGGTGATTGGCTACAAAAACGCAGATGAAAGGTTTGGATATGAATTTCAGGCTTTCACAGTGAAGGAATCTCCCCTGTAGTGATTTGGGGTGGCTCAACAGTGCAGTATGTGGTATAACTGCCATTGTTTTGTTTTTGCAAATGATTTTATAAGGAGTTCAGTGGGATAATGTTTCATCTCAGTTTGTAGTAATCACCTGCACTCTTCTCCTGTGTTTCGGTTTAACAACTGACCCTGTTGACTAGCAACTTCCAGCCAAATAAAATTGTAGCAGGGTTATCACTTTTTCAAAAAATCTGGATCGAACCAATTTCATGACACAATTTGTTCAAATTAATTTTACAAAATTGTGTCTACGTATATACACACATAGTAGATGCACATGTACACATAGTACAACTGTATGACACCACTCAGGAAAACAACATTAAAGCTACATTACACGACATTCACTCTTATCACACCAATGAGCCACATATCCAAGATTTATATATTACTACTTTGTCCTATGTGGTATTGTTATTCTGGGCAAAATTACAATATGATTGTGGAACACTAACTGCTTGTGATTCTGTGAATCGAGGCATGCTGAGTAGCAGAGAGTGAAGTTTACTGAATGAATAAAACCTAACCCGACTAATTTAACACTAACCAACAGTTACAGTACAAATATATAGAGATAATATATATATGCCACACTGCTTGGGTGTGATTGGGTCAAAGCTGCCACACGTTAAACCGTTTAGTTTGTCTTTTTACTGTTTTTAATGTAGCTACTAGCTAGATGTAGGCTACCTGCTGCCTGAGCCATGTAGAGAGAGCATTGCTGTAATGTTAACTACTGATGGCTCATGTCCGATGATGCCTCTCTTGCCTGTAATGTCCACACCATAGGGCAACCATTTCAATAGACAGCTCTGGTATTGAAATGAGGCACCGACATCTGCATAGTGATTCTGTTGGTACCCCACCATAAATATGAACACACAGATAAGCTGAAATATTATTCTGCATTACAATCACCCTCAGGTCCGATTATGGCAGAGCTTTAGTGTTCAAACAATCAAAAGACAGTCCTGTAAGACTTTCAGTATTAATAATGACTGTACATTTCTCCAACAGCGATCAGGATCGTGCTTGTTGGAAAGACTGGAGCTGGGAAGACTACAACAATGTACAAGCTCCTGGGCAAGGAGAATCCAGAAGCTGGTGTCAAGTCTGCTTCCTCAAGAACAACAGAGTGCAAGATAGAGACAGAAGAGAAAGATGGATACAGACTGGTTGTTGTTGATACTCCAGGTGTGCTAAACACTGAGATCTCAGAAGCTGCGGTGAAGAAAGAGATAGTCAAATG
>NW_023339696.1:21692874-21697596 GCF_004916995.1 Morone saxatilis | reverse complement strand
ACCATGAATCCCACAAAGCTGTTGTAGCTCACTGTTTAAGGGCCAAATCATTCTAAAATACACATTGAGGTGTTTGGGAAAGTTTCATGGTGATATGTATTAGTTAGAATTTGTCTCCTATTCATCTGTAGTGTCTCTTAAGATTGAAAGTCAGTCAGGGTGCTGCTGTTCACACACTGGAAAGATTCTGCTACACTAAATGGAATGAAACCTTATTCATTGGTTACACAAAAATGGCTGCTGTGGAAATAAAATTTAAAAAAATCTGTGAAAACAAAATGATGGAAAACACTAATTTATTTTTATTTTTTTAAATGATTTTCCTTTTTGAATTTCAGTGGATTTTCAGCTTATTATGGACAATTCATTGTGTAGCACATTGTCCGACTTTCTCACTCACAATATTAACTACACCCTCCACTACACTTTTCCAAGGTTCGCCTACGGTCAACTCCAACAAAACATCAACTGCACGGGCCAGATCATCTGTTGCAATCTTGGGTGTCATGCCCTTTCCCTCCTTTTTCTTTTCCTGCTCAAGGACTTCCTGTGCCTTCTTAAACATATCATTGGTGTAAAATTGGTTTTCTTCAACCATGTCTTTGATCTTGTTCAGGAGCTCTGACACATCACCATTGCTGACAAAAGAATAGTACTGGTCACAGAATGTTTTCATGCGCTCATCCTCCATGATTGAGGATATTTCAGCAGCATTTCCACGGGTGAACAAGGCCATCGTGTAATTTTTGGACTCTTTACCACCAAACATTTTCTGAATGATCTCAATTGCTGTGTGATCTTCAGTTGTAAAACCCTTTGCCTTCAGCACATACAGGATCACGTGAGGACCAGGAGCAGCATATGTCATGCATTTGACTATCTCTTTCTTCACCGCAGCTTCTGTGATCTCAGTGTTTAGCACACCTGGAGTATCAACAACAACCAGTCTGTATCCATCTTTCTTTCCTGTCTCTATCTTGCACTCTGTTGTTCTTGAGGAAGCAGACTTGAAACCAGCTTCTGGATTCTCCTTGCCCAGGAGCTTGTACATTGTTGTAGTCTTCCCATCTCCAGTCTTTCCAACAAGCACAATCCTGATCTCTGTTGGAGAAATGTACAGTCATTATTAATACTGAAAGTCTTACAGGACTGTCTTTTGATTGTTTGAACACTAAAGCTCTGCCATAATCGGACCTGAGGGTGATTGTAATGCAGAATAATATTTCAGCTTATCTGTGTGTTCATATTTATGGTGGGGTACCAACAGAATCACTATGCAGATGTCAGTGCCTCATTTCAATACCAGAGCTGTCTATTGAAATGGTTGCCCTATGGTGTGGACATTACAGGCAAGGGAGGCATCAGCAGGTAGCCTACATCTAGCTAGCAGCTACATTAAAAACAGTAAAAAGACAAACTAAAGCTTTGACCTAATCACACCTAAGCAGTGTGGCGTGTATATATACACTATCTGTATATACATATTTGTACTGTAACTTTTGTTTAGTGTTAAATTAGTCTGGTTAGGTTTTATTCATTCAGTAAACTTGTTAGGTGTCCTATATTTATTCATATTAATATGTGTAAGTATATTTCAACTGGTTTGTGTACGAATAACTGCAATAAAGAAATATTGACAAGCCCACTGCAGGAGAGGATGGTAAGCCACCACATGTGACATCACATCATCATATCATGTCTAGTGTTTGTTTTTAAGATGAGAAAGTGTCCCAGAGCAGTAAAGCTAAAGAGAGTCAACACAGCTGAAGGATTCTCTCTCTGCACCTCAGCATGCCTCGATTCACAGAATCACAAGCAGTTAGTGTTCCACGATCATATTGTAATTTTGCCCAGAATAACAATACCACATAGGACAAAGTAGTAATATATAAATCTTGGATATGTGGCTCATTGGTGTGATAAGAGTGAATGTCGTGTAATGTAGCTTTAATGTTGTTTTCCTGAGTGGTGTCATACAGTTGTACTATGTGTACATGTACATCTACTATGTGTGTATATACGTATTCACAATTTTGCAAAATTAATTTGAACAAATTGTGTGTCATGAAAGTCATGAAAGTGACAACCCTGCTACACTTTTATTTGGATGGAAGTTGCTAGTTGACAGGGTCAGTTGTTGAAGAAGAGTGCAGGTGATTACTACAAACTGAGATGAAACATTATCCCACTGAAGTCCTTATAAAATTTGCAAAAACAAAACAATGGCAGTTATACCACATACTGCACTGTTGAGCCACCCCAAATCACTACAGGGGAGATTCCTTCACTGTGAAAGCCCTAGTAGATGGATTGGTCAATAAAACTGCAGACTATAAGATGTGAGATCATTGTTCAGTGCTTGTTTCCAATTGCATTTTAGTATTGTTTTTTTTAACCACAACCATCCACTAACATTGACCCAGGGGTGAAAGTAACTAATAACTAACTACTTACATTACTGTAATTAAAATTTGTAATTTCCCCTCTGTGGGACTAATAAAGGCATATCTCATCTTATCTTAAGTAATTTGTTCAAGCCTGTCATTTTACTCTTACCAATGCCAAGGCATGTAATGAACGACTTTATATTAAACATAAATGTATTTCCTTTATAAAATTACATAATGTTGAAAAAAGGCCTTAGAAACAGTACAACAGTACAAAAAGGTATCACTTATTGGAACATGCAAAGTATTTTATAGCTGTCTGTATACTAAATTATTCTTTCTGTAATTACTAGTTGTGCAAAACTGTGTGTAAATCATTAAATAACCAGCCAAAATAATTATTCAAAACATGAATAATATCAGATATTGAATACTAAAAGTTGTATGATAAATAAATTACCATGTAAGCTACACTGAGTACATATTGCAAAGGTTATTTTTTTAATTTGTACTATGCATTAGATGAGTGTAAAAGTTTTTAAATACGTTAAGTCTTCAAGACAGACAAGAAAAGAGAAGATTTACATGTGATTAAAAGAATTTAATCAAATACAATGTAATCATGGCAAACATTATTTTATAAATAGAAATAAAAATAATTACTTGCTGCAAAATGTGAATTTTGTGATGAATTCCTGTGATGTGTAATACAAGAAATAAGGTTTCTTTATTTGCCGCAAGAAGAAGTTTTGATACACAGAAGCGTCCAAGAAAGCACAAGCAAACAAATCCAAAGGGAAAAGCTGAGGCAGACTCCAAAAAACACGCAGTAAGTCAGAACACCAAGGAAACCACATTCAAAAGGGATTCCAAATTGGCTTTTAGAGTTTGGGACACGAAGGCTAAAACGACGAACTGGCAGAGGGGGAATGAAGCACAGCAAAATTTATATAGTGGGGGGGAAAAAACTAACGAGACACAGGGGGAACACAATCAAAACTGGAGGGAAATCAGACAGGAACGTGAAGTAAAACAGAACACACAGGGAAGGAGGACAAATACAAAAATTAAATGAAGAAGTAACACAAAGACAGCGCGTCTTAGTTTGATAGGATGATGGGATAATGTTCACGCGCGCCCGCGAGTGTACTTTACAAACATGTTTTTTTCTCCTCTTCCAAGGAGCAGCTTTCCTGAAGGTGTCAGTTGTAGACATTGGTTTGGATTTTTCTGCGGATCTATTCAGACCTGATGGGAAACATACAACACATTAATTGGACGTTATGTGAGCAACCGGTGCAATGCATTCGGTTAGCGCTGGGTGCGTTGAATTTCGGAGACACGGGTGTCAAATCCAGGGCAGTTCCGTGGCAGTGCGATGCCCCACCCACTGAAACTCAGAGACCAAAACCTTTAAACCATCTAGGTTAATAGAAAGGACAGATTCAGCAACTCATGGCTAATTTCTCTCTAAAAAATGTTAAATATATTATTCCTAGAAATGTTTGGCAACAATCTTTTATTTCACGCCTGATGACAGCGATGACATGTGGGAGCAGTTTTGGTGTTCAGTATGTTGTCCTCTCTATTGGAAAACACTGCAGCAGGAGTTAGCAGGGATCAAAGCCGGCCAACCTTTCTGGACGACCTGCTCGTACCTCCTGAGCCACAAGCCACCCTCAATTGAGTCTGATATGTCAAATAAATGAAAAACAAGCTTGCTTTATTCGCAGTGTTTGGGATTTCTGTTCTGGGAAATGTATGGTAAATTTTGAGGTCCAAAGTATTTAATTCTTCCTTTGCTTATTTAAACATACTAATTTTAAAAAAACTGTAAGTACAAAAACAATCTAAAATGTAGAACATCAGGAGAGGCCATGGGTGATTATATGAATTAGTGAACATTTTTTCCCTGTCCACTTATCGTGTCATAAAATTGAAGGCTATGGACAGGAAGTGACTTCAGCTCTCAACCGTCTGTCAAGGTAGCAAATAAAACCCAAAACAAGAAATAAGATTCAAGTTATGTTTCAGGTACTCATTTTAATGTTAGAGGACATTAAAAACTTAGTTGAGTTGACTCATTCAGTTTCAATTTAACCCAATATTGATTGTGTGTCAACACTTAACTGTGAATACAGGGTCTAAAATTCAGAAAGGATGGAACCTGAATAAATCAAAGCCAACATACATCCCCACCGATGAAATCCCCAAGTCTGCACAGTTCTGTTTGCACTCATGCTCTTTATTTGCCTTTGATGTGATTTTGTGGTATAAATCAACTTTGACTGCTGATAAGAAAGTTAAGTATTGATAGCAATGAGATCAAAATTCT
>NW_023339696.1:21690332-21692849 GCF_004916995.1 Morone saxatilis | reverse complement strand
TAAGAACATGTAATCTATATCCAAACCATCCTGGTCTCGCCCATGCAAACAGGGCAAAGAGAGGCCCAGTTGCCAGATGGACACCACACCTCCAGAGACCTGCCTACGAGATAGCCGACAGAGAAAGAGGATGGAAGCCATCTTCCTCCAAGGGCGAGTCAGAGCGTTTTTTCAGGTTGGCTCAAAGAGCAACACCAAACAATTTCCACAGTCTCTGGCAATGCACCCGCAAAATAAACCCAGCGAGAAACCCTTAGCATCCAGGTACAATCAAATTAGATGTGCACACGGCGAGTGGCTCCGATGGGGTGGCCTTGCAACGACTTTTACTTCCTCTAGGTAGTCAAGTTTGATCACCTTCTTGGTACTCCAGAGCCATGAGGAACCCAAGTGGGATCAATCTGAGTACCTTACTAAACCATCCAATTGGTAGTAGCATGGGACGGTGTGTACAAAGGGTAGTGACTTAATCAATGAAAGCTTATCACTCGTTCTTAGTGGGAAGTCCTTCCTTACCATGAATGGGGTTCAGTGGGTTACCCCAGGTCTTGGTGATGGGTTGACACACACTGATCCACTCAGTGTGGTGTGTGTGCAGCCCTGGACATCTAAGGGCATCACAGGCCTGTTATTGCTCAATCTTGTGTGGTTGAAAGCCAATTGGCTGCATAAATAGTCAACATACCAAACTCTTTATTCATTATCAGAATTCTCCAGAAAAAATTGCTCCTCTAACAAAGAACACCCATATTGCACCACCCACAGAAAGAGCTATCTATGTGCTGGATGAGGTTTCCTGTATTGAGTCAAATTAAGCCACAGGCTCCTGGTGGCCCTTCCGTCAATTCCGTCAGTGACTGCTATGAGAAGTGGGTACGTTTTGGAGGAAGCAGAGGAAGAAGAGAGGAATGAAAATTTGAGCAGCCGTTTGGCTGAAAACCGCCTGTCACAGGAATCGCAACTTCGGTTGGAGGTGCTGCGTCTGTGACTAGCTGGATGTATTCTGGCTTAGTGATGTGATTGTCATAAAAGAATGAAATGCTGTTCCACGATGGGAGGAACTGGTGCCATAATTTTAGCTCCATTTTCATGCATCATCTGGTGTGGCATGTGGGATGGGACAGAGAAGATTACGGAAAGGAGGTGTGACAAGATGGATCAACCTTGGGGGATGATGCAGATGACGTACAGTAGTTATTCTTTTTTTTTATTTCCTGATGGTGACGTGGGTTGGACTGATTACGTATGTAGGAACGGTGGTCTGGGAAATGGACCGATCACAAATGTGTCTTTTCCAAGAGTTTATCAACTATGTCGGGCTCGTAGGTAGCTGACTGCAAGTTGTGGCATACATATGTGAAATCTTGCATAACCTTTGTATGAGGTAGTTAACAAACTGTCAATCTGGGTGGTTCTTTAAGGCGGTGGTGGGAGCGCTGATATTGATTGGTGTATCTTGATACTTATGTGGGCTGTGCTCTGCCATGCTGAGAGGATGGTTCGTAACAATTCCAACAACCTCAGATGCAATGCCTCAAGTTGCCATTCGCTCTACACCCGCTCTGGGTAGAGGACTGGTCTGCCTCTCTTGTCGACGCCCTTAGGGCGAGGGCCGTGGGCAGTTGATTGAACGTTTGTGGATTTGGAGGTGATGGATGAGTGGCTGTTGTGGCATCCTGCTAAAACAGCTGGGCTACATTAATTTTGAGCTGAGGTTCAGGGCAAAGAAGCGGTGCTCGTTCTTCATGGTTCAAGGTATTCGTTTTTTGTATTTCTTGCCTGATGCATGTAGAAACTGAGTCAAGGAGGGAGTGAACGGATAAGGCGTGTTTAAGTACATTTTGAGCAGAAATAGGATGAGTGCAAGGCGTGGTCATTGTTCTCGGACCTAGTTATAAAACTTAATTTTGTGAGAACCATCTGTCTAACACTGTCTACTACAGGTGAACTTCAACCAATCAGATCAATAACCCATATAAAGTAGTCAACCTCTTACCAAAGCCAGCCAGAAAAATTTGTTACAATGAAAATGAAGATTTCTTTCTTTTCTTTCTTCTAATTTCCTCAATGGCACTTCCTGGTTAAATAGAGGTAACATAAATACATAAAAAAGTGATATTAGAAATACCCTCCAAATATTAAAAGTAAGGCAGAAGCTCAAAATAAATGTGGATAGCCCGAGCTACAGCATTTCTTCAATATAAGAGTATGTTTCCATTTTTGTTGGATGAAAAGCTTATCAATCTATTGGTCCATGTAGTCACATTATTGTAAACTTAGGAGGACTTTTGTCAGGATCCTGTATGACTGATGATTGTGTTGTGTCAGTGATCAGATTAGTCAGTGGTCGGGCTATTGACATGTTTAGATGTTGATATGATCTCTGATGAAAACCTTCTCCAAGACCCATGCAGCAAGAACAAAACATACATGGATTGTGTTTTATTGTTGTGATATCTTCATTTAAATGTTCTTATTTACTGTACTGAAAGAAGTAGATTGTTATTGGTGAGTAGG
>NW_023339696.1:21687001-21690307 GCF_004916995.1 Morone saxatilis | reverse complement strand
GGTGAGTTAGGCAGACCTGTGGGCAATGTACTGCCTCAGCCCCCAATTATTGCCTTTAGGCTTATTTTTTCTGATCTGTGACTGTCAAGATTTGGTTATGACAGGTGATGTGTATTCCAGGGGAGGGAAACTAGAAGCAGGAGCGAGAAACCCTTAGCATCCAGGCACAATCAAATTAGATGTGCACACGGCGAGTGGCTCCGATGGGGTGGCAGATCGTTAACCTTGCAACGACTTTTACTTCCTCTAGGTAGTCAAGTTTGATCACTTTCTTGGTACTCCAGAGCCATGAGGAACCCAAGTGGGATCAATCTGAGTATCTTACTAAACCATTTTTAGTTTAGATTTCTGTCCTTGATCCGCCACTAACCAGACTGCACCAGATTGTTTAGTAACAAAGACCACAGCAATGAACGTATGGAATTTAGAAAAGTTTATTGCACGTAATAGATAAATGTAAACCGATGTCGTATACTGTAGGAGGGATAAATGGATTGGGAAAGGGTTGAGGGATGAGGTTCAAGGGATGAGGGTTAGGGGTTGAGGGATGAAGGTAAGAAGGGATGATGGTTGAGGGGTTGTGTTTTTGTGACCTGGGATGTGAGAGGCTCGGGTAATAGACAGATGCTTGGCTAAAACTAGTGTAAGCTTCCGTATGAACTACATTATATGAATGCAGTGGGACTGTACCTTGTTTATAATATCGGATGGGGATGGTGAAGACTTTTTTTGGACCATTTGCGACCCCAAATATTAGCTGCTATGAGAACTGGGTACGTTTTGCAGGAAGCAGAGGAAGAAGAGAAGAATGAAAATTTGAGCGGCCATTTGGCTGAAAACCGCCTGTCACAAGAATGGCAGCTTCGGTGGAAGGTGCTGCATCTGTAGCTGGATGTATTCTGGCTTAGTGATATGATTGTCGCAAAAGAATGAAATGCTGTTCCATGATGGGAGGAACTGGTGCCATAATTTTAGCTCCATTTTCATGCATCATCCGGTGTGGCGTGTTCGTGGAGGGATGGACAGAGAAGATTATGGAAAGGAGGTGTGACAAGATGGATTGAACGTTTGTGGGTTTGGAGGTGGTGGATGAGTGGCTGTTGTGGGCATACTGCTAAAATGGCGGCGGTACGTTGATTTTGAGCTGAGGTTCAGGGTAAAGAAGCGGTGCTCATTCAAGTTATTCGTTTTTTCTGTATTTCTTGTCTGATGCAGATAATGTAGAAACTGAGTCGAGGACATTTTGAGCAGAAATAGGATCAGTGTAAGGCTTGGTCATTGTTCTCAGACCTAGGTATGAAACTTAATTTTGTTTAAGAGAAGCATTGGGAAAGTTGTTGGAAACTTAGACACAGACCATCTGCCTATCACTGTCTACTGCAGGTGAACTTCAACCAATCAGATCAATAACCCATATAAAGTAGTCAACCTCTTACCAAAGCCAGCCAGAAAAATCAGTTACAATGAAAATGAAGATTTTTTTCTAAAAGAAATTTTAGATTTTCTCAATGGGACTTCCTGGTTAAAAAGAGGTAAAAAAAATAATACATAAAAAAGTGATATTAGAAATACCATCCAAATATTAAAAGTAAGGCAGAAGCTCAAAATAAATGTGGGTAGCCCGAGCTACAGCATTTCTTCAATGTAAGGGTATGTTTGCATTTTTGTTGGATGAAAAGCTTATCAATCTATTGGTCCATGTAGTCACATTATTGTAAACTTCCTGTATGACTGTGTTGTATGAGTGATCAGATTAGTCAGTGGTCGGGCTATTGACATGTTAAGATATTGATGTGATCTAACCTTCTCCAAGACCCATGCAGCAAAAACAATGTTCCTACATGGATTGTGTTTATTTTCTTGTGATATCTTCATTTAAATGTTCTTATTTACTGTACTGAAAGAAGTAGATTGTTATTGGTGAGTAGGCAGACCTGTGGGAATGTACTTCTGCTCAGCCCCCCAATTTATTGCCTTTAGCTTAATTTTTCTGATCTGTGACTGGTCAGATTTGGTTAGGAACAGGTGATGTGTATTCCAGGGGAGGGAACTAGAGGCAGGCCAAACTATATAATGATGAGATGGAAATTAAAATAGTCACAACCAGACATCCATAGTCACAAGACATCCCAGATGAGAAGAGAAGAAAATGACGGACAGTAAACAACATTTATTGCACAGTAAGTATATTTTT
Organism: Morone saxatilis; assembly: GCF_004916995.1. Lineage (NCBI taxonomy): Eukaryota > Metazoa > Chordata > Actinopteri > Moronidae > Morone > Morone saxatilis. The sequence continues at coordinate 21,688,113 of NW_023339696.1, read as the reverse complement.
TATACAATACAACTCAGGGTGGTGTCTGAGTTTTAAATTTATTAAAAATATTATTCACATGTAAATCAGCAACTCATCAATAGTCAATTCTTTCCTATTTCTTATTTGTAGTAAATTTTAATTATTTTTTAAACAGAAATGATCTTTATGTATATATATATATATATCAACCTCATAAATGTGGAGTTCTGGTCCAGAGAGATGTTAGGTAGTAGCTATCTGCAGTGGAGAATTGTATAATCTTCATACAATTGAATTAAGAGGAATTTTAGAGACAATATTTAAGTTTTCTGAAGTGGTGAGTTCATCCATGATGTTAGGTTTATGAATGAGACCAACTCTTCAACCAAAATGACCAACTAAACATCCACAACTATGAAGTTAAAACATAGTTTTTAGCTTTAATGGTAGACATCAGTAAAGTTAGCATTTTTTAGGGAGGTTTTTGAAACCCTTGCTAATGTGTGCACTTGTACTTTTACACAAACAAACATGTTCTGCATTTTTGCTTGTGTAATCTGTCACAAACAGGATTTTTATAGATCTAGTTTTATTGTCTTGTTCTATTAATTGCAGTATTTACATAGACACACATAGGATCCAAATGACTACTGGTAACAACTGGTTTGGTGGACACATTGATATACACAGCCAGAGATGTTTTTTAAAAAGGTTTTTAGTAATTGTAATAGCAACAAGAATGTATTAGTAGAGACAGCAGAGAAAGGCTGGTGGAGCAGGTGGCTCAGTTACTGCAGTTATGTGAAGATAAGCCTTCATGTTTTATTGGTGGCTCACTGTGGTCTTTTAATTACAAATAAACAGTCAATCAGAGAGAAGATACAGCAGGTTCTGCCACTGGAGGTAGGCCTGAAGTGGTCCAATGTGTTTCTGTTGTCAGCTTTACTCTACCTTTGTTTAATAAAAATAGAATTGCATTTGGAGTTTGTTCTGGACTCTATAGAACGTACCATTAAAGAAATGATATGTAATCTCACTATTGAGTTACAAATCTTGTTCAAAATGTGCTAAATTGACACAAACAAGCTTAATCAGACAGTACACTGATAGAGTATGCAGGAGCTTTTAGGCTTTGTCTCGAACATCCAGAT
>NW_023339696.1:21686181-21686860 GCF_004916995.1 Morone saxatilis | reverse complement strand
GTGAATGAATAATCATTCTTTTCTTAAACAGGTGAAAAATAGATTCATGACTTTTTATGCATTTTTTATTTTTTGCTATGTCGTACACAGCCCTAATTAATTCAAGAACATGACTCTCCAACTTGTTTGCATGAGTTAGCTTAATATGATCACATGTAGGTGGGACTTCCCCTTTACTGGCCAATACAGCCTCACACCCATTGTGAAAACAATGTGCCAGATGGTTTCCAGACATTTTTTTAAGGGCAGTTGTTATTGGCATCACTACAGGCCCAGCCGCTTCAAAAATGCCTTGGCAAAATCTAAGGCACGGGGTAAGAGAGGAACCATCAGCCAACCGTGTTGTGGCTAGTGATGTGTTTCTTCTTCTTTATATAAGCTTAGCTAACCAGCTGTTGGCTGTAGCTCCATATTTACTGGAAAAACTTGACAGTTGAGTCAATCTGAACATGTAACTCTTTGCAAGAAAGTGTCAAACTGTTCCTTTAAATAAACAAATCTGACAGTAATAGATTAGTGTGTTTGAAATAACCAGCAGACGGTGCTGTAACACTTGTACACTAATGTCTGTGTCCAATCTTCCAGCAGATAAACCAGAGATCAGGATCGTCCTGCTTGGGAGGTCCAGAGAAGGGAAGACTGCTTCAGTAAATACCATCCTGTTAAAACCAAAATCTGA
>NW_023339696.1:21685387-21686071 GCF_004916995.1 Morone saxatilis | reverse complement strand
TGAAGATGATCAAGAAATCCATTTCAGAACTTGCCAAACCTGGTCCTCATGTGTTCCTGATGGTGATAAGCGTGGATTCGATATTCACAAATGAACTAAAGGAAACAGCAGAAATCCTTTTTCGATCTTTTGGCAAAAACACAATGGCTTACACTATGGTCTTGTTCACCTGTGGAGATGAACTGAAAATAAGGAACCAGACTATACAGGATTTTATTTGTTCAAATACAGATCTCCACAACCTAATCATACAGTGCCATTGGAAGTACCATGTTTTTGACAACACAGATGAAAGTCACGATCAAGTCACTGATCTACTGCAAAAGATCAACAGCATGATTGAGACAAGAGGAGGATGCTACTACACCTGTAAGATGCTCAAAGAGGCTGAAAAAGCCTTAAAAGAAGAAGAACAGGTACAAATTTCCAGTGTGGAAGAAACAAGTGCCCAGCAAAACACTGTTCGAACCTCCACTTTACTTGGAACAGGTGCTGGGTGTTTCATGGGGTATCTTTTCAGTGGGGGTGAGGTGACGTCTAGCATAGCAGCTGCAGTGGGAGGCATAGCGGGCGCAATACTGGGAGGCGGATCGTCAGGTTTAGTGATCCTTGCCAAAAAACACATAAAAAAATGCAGATAAAAATACTGCAGAGGGGAAATCATGATATCATCATCATAATTTT
>NW_023339696.1:21684930-21685221 GCF_004916995.1 Morone saxatilis | reverse complement strand
ATGTTCAGTTTTTGGACCCCCTTGCTGCGTAACTGTTTCGTCTCCATGTAAACACGTAGCTAGCTTAACGTTCAGAAAATAGAACTGAAAATGAAAAATGTAGGTTAAGGTTAGATGCCTAAAATACGGTGTGTTAGCTGACTGTGCACATCTAATCTGGCTCTCTAAATTGTAGCTTCACAGCAGTCGAGTACTGGTTGACAGCAAAAAGTATCTAACAGTAATAATATTTGAAATATTATGTCATATTTTTAAGATTACGTTCATTGATAATGACATTTAAATAAAGTC
>NW_023339696.1:21682588-21684830 GCF_004916995.1 Morone saxatilis | reverse complement strand
GACATTCTGTAATGAATGTGGCGTTTACCTTCTGCGTACATGATCCGATCTCAACGAAACTTCACATGTTTGATAAGAGTCCCGACCTGAACACGTCTATGTGATAATATTAAGTAATAATGAGAGTGTCACCTACTGGCAATACGAAGTAAGCGCTGCGTGGTGAATTTGTGAACTATGTCCTCACAGCAAATTGCACCTGTATGGCGGGGTAAGTAGTAGTATTATTTGGTGTTGTAGACTTTTAGATAACAGTTCAGAGGTGCGTTTCCCAAAAACCATAGATGAACTATGTTAACAAACTTAAGTTAGCAACTTTGTTGGTTGCAATGCAATTTCCAACTAAGTTGCTAACAGGTTAGCATAACATAGCATATAAGTTGCTAACAGGTTTGCTATGGTTTTGGGAAACGCACCCGAGAGCTCTATGATATACGTAGTTGTTATGCAAAGATGAATTATGCTTCTATGTTAAACCTCATTTACACCCTACGGACTGAGCTCAAAATCACCAGCGTAGACTCAAGAATGTGATTTAATGTGAGTGTTGTATCTACACAGTCTGCAGTTATGAATTATGAATCAACCTTGACATGATGGTAGCGGCTCTCCACACATCACAGATGTCTTTCTCCCCTCGTGTTATAATTCAGAATTTCAGACTGCGCAGATGCAGGTCAGATCTGGAAAAAGAGAAAATCCTTTAACGGGGTAAAAATTGAAGCTACCTAAATTTGATTTATTATTTATTTATTTAATTTTAAGTTATTTTTTGGGCCTTTGTCTTTATTAGATAGGACAGCCAAAGATAGACAGGAAAAGTGAATAGAGAGAGAGGGGGGATGACACGCAACAAAGGGCAGCAGGGTGGATTCAAACCCGGGCCCAACAGCAACTCTGTATATGGGTCACCAGCTCTACCGGCTGAGCTAACCAGGTGCCAAGCTACCTAAATTTTGTCAGAACTACTGTAGTACTGGGCAAATGATCTCCTGTCACTCCACACTGCTCAGGCTTGTTGACGAAGAGTTATCAGATATCAGCAGGGTGGAGCTCCAACTGGAGCCACTGAGAATGACTTTGGCAGGTTTAAATAGATTTCATCAGAAGAAAACAAAGACATGTACAATCCTGCTGAAAGGAGTTATAAGGAATGAAAATTTAAGAATGTTCCAACAGCATCATTTTCTTAGTAAGCTGAGCTGTTATTGATGAGACCACTGAGGCAATAAAACAAACAAAGATCGTAAAGGTGGACAGGGAGGTCAGTCACACAGCAGAAGGTAGATGAACAGGGTGTAGAGGAGAGGAAACAACAGCTCAGATTCAGAGTTGAACTGTGGTGAACACAATACTGATACATAAATTTGCACTGTTAACCTGTAACAAACTGTCTATATAGAGTTGCCCTTTGAGGAGATGGACAGTCTCAAAATGGAGGAAGCTATTGTAGCTTATTAGCTGCGTATCACCATCCAGTTTTATTGAAGCTCCTCTGTCAGAGTATAAAATGCTCCAAAAGAGACATGGTTTACATATAGTTGAGGCGTGATCACATTATAGCTCAGTTTATTGTCTGAGACATCTGAAGCATTCCACTGTATACAATATGGCCTAGACAGATAAGTTACATGACATTACTACTCTAGTTCTTCTATGGGGGGTAACTTGTTTTGTGACTTTTTAGGCAAGCAGTCATCATGGCAGTGCTTTTCATGCTTATGCTATAGACTTTTTGGGTCTATCATGCCCAGAACTTCCAACCTAATGCAGAGGGATTCAAGATTTAAACACGAAGATTGCTAGGCACAAGCCACAGGAACAGGACAGAAATTACTCCACTAAGTCAAGTAGACGAGGGAAAAGTCTATCTCAGACTAAACGGTCTGACATTGTGGCGCATTTCGCTTCCCTTAATGATTCTTGCAAATGTTCAGTCGCACAGGAACAAGACCGACAAGCTGCAGGCAAACACAATCCATCCACACAAATACAGAGAGGCCTGCATCATGGCTTTTAGTGAGACATCATGTCTTCAGACACAGACTCAGATCTCACAATCAGCAGCTTCAGGGGCACCTATCAGACTAGACAGGAACCCAGAGGCCAGAGGGAAATCTGTCTCTGTCCCCAGTAGTGTACATATACTCAAAAGCAAACGCCCAAAATGCCACACCATCTACAGAGTGACTCAAAAACTCCAGTCCCTTTCCCCTGATGCTCTGTGCTTGTTAATAGGAGA
>NW_023339696.1:21679007-21682488 GCF_004916995.1 Morone saxatilis | reverse complement strand
GGCACAAATAATCATTTTATACATAACTCATGTTTGCCAAGTCTCAGTTAAAAAGAAGTATTACCCTCCATTCTAAAACAATGACTAAACATCGCGCTCTTAGTCTGTACAAAAACCATTATCTTCGTATTATACATAACTTATATGTTTTTTTTTATTAATATATAAAACTACATACTCTGTATTGTCTTTTATGACCTTCACAAAAACAACATAAAATAACTTTACATTTTGGGATAAAAAACCTGACCTGTGTGTTGGCTTTTAGTCAAAGAAAAAACAGGTTTAAAATGAGATGTGATGAATGAATTGACGGATGACATAATGACATCAGTTAAAATAACCCTTGTTTATGGTGGAGGGCAAGTTGTGTATAGCATATTAATCAAGTTTTACTTTTGCAAGACATTTTAAAAGGGAAATTAAATAAATGAAGACAGAGACAGAAATTACTTTTTTACTTGTTAAATGCTAAAGAGATGTTTTCTTTTTCCATTTTTAATTTAAAAATACTTATTCGTCCTTCAGGCAATTTGAGGAGTGGAGGTAAAGCCGGCCCATGTACAACAGAAATACGATTCATCTCGACTAACACACACAAAAGAGAGATAATAATAATAATCTAAACTACAAGTAGACAAAAATATGTCAAATCCTTGTGTTGTAACTTCAAAGTCTGATGGCTTTACTGGACTTTTTCCTTCCATTTGTTTTATATGCAAGCCAGTCTAAAGTGCTTTTCTCTAGATGGCCAGCAGCTTCAGCTTAAAATCTATGATGCTTTTCTTGAGGACTATTAGGGGATTAAAGCTTTACCAGCAATGTTTGTGTTATTTTACCAATAATTCTTTTGACAAAGAGATTAGATACAATTCTTTAGGAGTTTTTAGTTTATGCCAGGCAGGGGGGAAAGGAACAAAGTCTTTTTCACAAGAATGACGTCTGTATTTTCAATAAATAATCTGCCTGGGCGTCATCAAACACCAGCGTAGGCCAAGTATTTGTAGGTTGGACAATTTTCAACATTTGCTGCCATTAAGAGATTGCTCGGAGAATTGGACATTTTTTTATATGCCTAAACCACTGAGATCTTTTTAAAATACAAGCAGAAGCACTTCAAGCTTTATTCTTGTCTGAACACATTCAGTAAAACCCAGTGCAGAGACCTGAGAACTGCTGGGGATGTATTGAATTTTCCGTGCTTGGTTCTTTTGTTAAGGCAGCAGCAGTAAAAGCTGTCTGACAGTTTTTTGGGCTAAACCTGAAAAGACCACTACTTGTAATTCTAACCTGGAAATGAAGTACCTTGGATTAGTTTCTCAGTCTGGAGATAAATTCCTCTGATTTTTGGTATCGTTTTTAAGATGGTACAATCAGTTTTATTTTCAGGAGAGTCGCAGATGCAGACATTCAAACCTTCCCTTTTTCTACAACAAAACGGATCCAAAACTTCCAGCAACAGGTTGTAGTAATATAGAACATCTTCATTGCTTAACCGAGTGCTGTTTCAGCTTATGACTTTCACCATCATCATGAAACACGTTACAACATTTAAATAGCGTATGAAACATTAAAAGAATCTCAAAGGTTAAGACAATAGAAATACCACAATCATATCCATCCACAATTATCTTGATAATGGGATATATAAATCAAAAAAATTGGCCAATCGGTGTGCATTATGGTCACGTGGCCTCGTCCAAAAACACCATTACAAAACACCAATTACAAACTACCACTTGACTGTTACTTGGTGGCCACAAGCAATGCTAAATTTGGCGTGTTGTCTGCCATAATTATGATCTAATGTCGGGTCTAATTGGAATCATTGTTTTTAAATAGAAGCAGGATCATGGGGGAGTGAATCTTTCGGGGAACTCCATATAACAAGCAAAAAACTAAATATTATGTGCATGTTCGGTCCTTGCTTCAGAATGACGCGGGAAACAATAGGCCAAACAGTCACTGGTTGGGCTGCCAAATGTCCTTGCTGCCACATATTGACTTTAGTCGCGTATTACAACCAAAGCTAAGTCAATAACGAACTGAAATGAAATTGTTCCAAACTTCAAATTATATCAACACGTAAATGTTTGAAATTACATACATTATCTCTACTTTAGGAAGCAGAATAAACCCCCAAAAAAAAACCTGCATCCAGAGCTCAGGCTGGGTCAGCGTCAGAGGTTGGGGTGGATAACGGTGGATTAAGTTTATACAATAGTGCAGATCTTCTGTTATTTCAGCACTCGATCCCCACTATCCAGTTTAAAACACAGTGGCTACAGTTATCAACAAAGTCGTTTAATTTAAACTTAAGTAAACGTTTGGGAGTGCAGGAGTTTACTATGTAATAGTATTTCACACGTGGTATTTGGTTTTACTGGCCATTAGGAGATTTTTTTCCCACCATTCTCTGCTGTCAATATTTCCCAAACATAGCATTCAGAGCGAGGAGAATATGTGCATTCGTTGGGAAGCTCGTTGGAGCTGGGAAAGACTTCAGTCATGAACGACTCTCCTGGCAGAAGCTCAGGATGAAAATGAGAAACCGACCTTGAAAGGTCAAACCATGTTTTCTCCCTGATACAGAGAACGCTTGTCAGAGGGGTAAAGTAAAGATCAGAGGACAACCGGTGGTTGTTGTTGACACTCCTGGTCTATGTAGCACGGAAAAAACAGACGAAGAGGTGATGGAGGAGATCAAGCAATGTGTCTCACTTGCTACGCCTGGTCTTCATGTGTTCCTATTTGTGCTTTCCTGTTTGGAGAGATTTACAAAAGAAGACCAAGATGCTGTGGACATTATCAAGAAGACCTTTGGCGAAACTGTTACATGTTACACTATGGCTTTGTTCACCCATGGAGACGAACTGAAGAACAACGGGAAAACAATACAAGAGTTCATTGAAGAAAACAATGATCTCAAAAACTTTGTCGATAACTGTAATGGGGGATCCCATGATATTGAGAATGAAGATCAGAGTCCATCTCAAGTCACCAAGCTTCTGCAGGTGATCAACATCATGGTTCAGAAAAATAGAGGGAAGTACTACACCGCTAAAATGTTGAAGGAGGTTGAGAAAAAAGGAAAAGGTTCTGGAGTTTGGAAGAGAATCACACTCTCTGTTAATGGCTCTGCTTTAGCTGGAGCCGGTCTCGGAGGAGCAGTATCTCACTTTGTTGGGAGCTCAGCTGGAATTCCAGCAGGAGTTGCAGTGGGAGTAGCAGTAGTAAGTGTGCTCGGAGCTGTAGGGATAGTTACAGCAGAACATATTAAGGCTAAAAGATGCGTGATACAGTGAATTATCATTACTCTTTCGAAGGGTGCATGTAGTCAGAGGTTCTTCAACAAACAAACAAATGAAAGAATCAGAATCAGAATCAGAAATACTTTAATAATCCCAGGGGGAAATTATTTTCATTACAAACTCCAGATATACAAACAACATATATTAAGAACAATATATATATATATATA
>NW_023339696.1:21670543-21678894 GCF_004916995.1 Morone saxatilis | reverse complement strand
AAGTTTTACTGAACAGAGGCGAGGACTGGGCTGCAGCAGCTCTTCATCCTTCCTAAGTTCTCAGTAGGTTGTAACGAGTGGTTACTAAATCAGACTGCACCATTATAAAACTAAATAAACTTTGCTAGCCTTTAGCACTAATCAACTATATCAACAGGAAGTCACTGTAGCATCAAATCCAGCATAACCAAAAATATCTCAATATATATCTTTGTAAATATACATATAATATGTATTGTATATATCTGTGTGCATATATAAATACATTTTCCAAGGAGGGAAAATATCTGATTATGCTAAGATAATATGTTATCAGAATAATGTTTTGTAAAATGATGAGATGTTGGGTTATTATTGGAACTCCATATTGTGTTCTCCACTGGCCATGGCTGTATTCCAAACTGCCTAATATATAATATATATACTGCTGAATACTACACAGATCTCATAGAAAGACCCAAAACTCTATTGGATTAACTGCATTGAATAAAAGGGAAACATCTATTCACAGCTGATACAAATTACTTGCACAATTATGAATCTTTAATACACCTGTTTGAAACTCCTTTGCCCCCTCAGCAATTATCTGTGTATAAATGACGTCTGCTTTGTGTTGATATATTCGCAAGCATGGACCAAAGAGGCCCATATAGCACAATAAAATGTTTGTTTCTGAGTATTTCTGATTCGGGTGAAATTCTCTATTGGTTCTTTGAAGAATAAATGCAATGCAAAAGCTTGTACCATAGTGAATGTTTGAATGTGTTTAACATGTTAAGTTACAGTTAATGGACTTAGGAAGAGCTGCACACAAGAAAAAAACAAAGAAAACTTTCTTAGAAAATGTCCCTTTTTATTCTCAGTACTGCAGCAGGTCAGTGACACAGGGTTTGTTTTCTCTAGTAAAATCATTATTGGAGAAAAGAAAATGAACCATGCTGTAATTTGCTGGCACATATTTTGGCACAAACTATGTAAAGTATCAACAAATGGTTCAGGAAAGTAAATTAAGGTTGGACCGGCTCATATTCCTAACTTTTGTAGTTTTATTTATTTTTTGTCCATTATGTAATGATTAAAAGAATATATTAGTGTGAGTGTTTGAGAATTTTGTGAACAAAATGAGTCATTTTAGACGGCAACTTTCAGTTTTGTAACTTCTGAAGGAGCAAATGTGCATGTTCAGACTTTTTTGACTGGGGTGGTATGAAGTTTGTGTGGAAGATAAATGTGTGGCACTTGGGGTGGCCAATCAGATTTCAGGGGTGGCCCAGACCCTCCCTCTGGACACGCCCCTCAAATTGTTCAAGCGAATAACAAAAGCTGTAATAACTTACTGTACATTGGGCCAGACGGATAAACAATGAGCTAAATGCCAAATCGTAAATGTGGATCTAGAATGTATTTTAACTTTATTCAACAATCGTTCATTGAGGTCCAGTGTGTAACATTTAGGAAGATCTATTGTCAGAAATGGAATATCATTAAAGAAAAAGAGGACCTGCTCTCTCTGTAGATAAGGTCGTCTCATTCTAAAGTAACAAAAACATAAAGATTCTTATTTTCAGGTGATTATAAACTAATAAAAAAAACATACCTATGGATATTATATTACCTTTCTGACAATAGATCCTCATAAGATCCCTACAGGAACAGGTGTTACTAGACAGTTTAAAACAGATGTTGCCCTGTAGGCTGAAGTGAAGTGGAGGTGGGTTCCTCCTTTCAGCTGCAGGGTGTGACGTTTGGATCCACCAGCAGGTGGCAGCAACTGTCAAACATCCACAGAATAAATGTGGGAGTAAACTAACTGCAGTGTGGAGGACTTCATACAAAACAGCATCACCACACATTAGTGTTTAGTGAGTTCATCATGCTAAGCTCACTCCGCCATGTTTTAACCACAGAGTCAAACCTTACAGTTAACACACAGGAAGTTTAAATGCTGCTGTGTCAGAACTGCAGTTTCACTGTACAAACTTGGTTATGCAACAGTCTGGAGTTATATAACAAACTCTGCAGAGCTCAGACTGAACTTTGTTCAGTAGAGATATTTCCTGATTCATATAAACACGGTGGCCATTATTGAAAGCGGTCACCGATCAATGTTGAACGTAATCCTAAATTTAAATCTGGTATTATCAGTTGTATTTGTGTATGTTAATGTTACTTTGTTTGATTGTATAGTTTCATATAAAATAACACATTCATATTTCTTGCAAGGATATTTCTCAATTCCAGCTTCCAGTTCAGCCACAACAGATCTTCCAGACAAAATGAAAAACATCTTTTTAACCATTTAAGATCACAATCCCAGTCATATTGTGGCACTATTAAAGAATGAATGCCAATGTCTTTTTACAAAAAAAATCTATTTATTTGTATTTTTATATCAAAATCCAATAATTTTGTCTTCCTGTAAAACAAAATGTGACGCATGCTTACGTCAGCATGAACTAACCAATAATATCCTGACATTTACCCGTCAATCAATCTTCAAATTTTAGCCACACAGAGCAAAGATTCATTAGTTAGCTAGCTAGCTAACTGCTAATGTAGTTGCAGTGAACACAACCTCCGAGGACAGTTTGACGACAGCAGTAGCAAGGTGATTTATGGAGTTTCCAGATGGACTTGTTGCTAAAAGTAGCTAACTATTGCTAGCATTAATGTTACCTGCTGCTAGCTAGTTAGCTTGTGCAGCTAACAGCTTGTGGAGCCAAACCCGGCATAAAAAAGCCACCTTGGTACTTTATTCCCATAAATATGCTCAACCAAACATCGCTGTCAAGACGGATATAAAATAATAATAAGAGAAATGTGTTTACTGGCTGCCAACATATGTAAAAACAAGCCGTGGCGTATTCCTGCTCAGGTCTGACCGAAGCACTGATACGAGACGTGAGAGTGTCAGAAACCTTCTAGGCTCCATCGGTTTCCTGTTAAATAAACCGAGTGGAACATAACGTCTGTGGTCTTCTATCTGTGTCCATACAGAACGAGACGGTCGATGAACCAAACACTTCAGGTTTACACTGCAGCTCATTGGAATTCAGCCACTGTCTGCTGAGGAGAGGCTGCTGCAGATCATCCTACAGATAGACTCAGTAATAAAAGCTTTATCACGAAACAACACTAACACAATGGTGTTAACAGTAGTTATCAGCAAATAATCGTCTGTGTAGTTTGTGCTCTGGTAAAGAAAAGTACAATTAAAGGATTGGTATTTAGTTTGATTAAACTGTAGAATAAAATACCTGTCAAACACCAAATATCAAGTACTATCAGAGGTACGCATGCTCTACATTACACAGTCCTTTTTAAATCACATTACAACCAGCACCAACCAGCAGATTACTTCTGCTCTCTTTTGTTGTTGTTGTTGTTTACATTTTTGGTCCTGACCTGTGCATCATGTTAAATAATGTATCCACATCCATCTGCTGAGAAAGTCAGCCATCAACTTTCTCTTATGGTTTAAACACTTGTAGGGAAGCTCCAGGAGCGCCGCTTTGGACCGTCGGCTCTGTCACAGCAGTGAATCCCACAGAGGAGTCTGTACAGAGGCACTCACCCCCCCGCATTGATGTCACCCTGTCTTTATCATGTCCTTTCTCATATAATACAGGGTGATGAGAAACATAAACAATCAATAGTTACTCAATAAGTTGTGACGCAACGTTGGTTGACGCTTAGAAAAACCGATCTTGATCCAAAACATAATAAATGATAATCTGCTGTATCAAATATTTTACATAAATAAGGATGTCAATAATGAACTCGTTAACATTTTAGAAAGCTGATGATGTTCAGGTTAGTATCCCATATCTCTTAAAAAGGAGTTTCGCGCGTCCCTAAGACCTGCTCCTATTTGAAAAAGGTCCCTGAGAATAAACTCTGTTATCCGAATTGGCGCTATACAAATAAAATTGTTGAATTGAATTACTAAATTACTACTAATTACTAAAGCTCAGAGACAAACTGCAAGCAGTGGCAATAAACCCGTCAAAAAGTGAAAAACCTTAGATTTATCTTTGATTTAGATTTTAGTTTTTAACCTCACAGTGGAGACATAACTAATTCAATTCAATTCAATTTTATTTGTATAGCACCAATTCATAACAGTAGTTATCTCAGGACAGCTTTTCAAATAGAAGCAGGTCAACTCCTTTTAACATTTACAGAGACCCAACAGTACCACCATGAGCAAGCACTCTAAGAGTGTGACCATTTCTCTCTCAGGCTAACACAAATACATTAATGTAGCCTACGAAGCCTCAGCTAGTGGACTCAGCCCTGAAGTCAGAACAAAGACCCTCAGTGAGGGATCTTTCTATCTCTTATTACTTATTTATTTGTCTAATCTATGTTTATTATCATTATTTTTTATACATTTTAATCTGTTTTATTACTTTGTCTATTTATACGTGACTCAGTTTTATATCCTTTTCTTATTTTTTGTGTTCATCTTTTCCTAATCAATGTTTCCTCACTGCAGATTGCTGATATTCTGCAGTTCATGTTTTTATGGAGCATTTTATTGATTACAAAGACATTTATTACTTTGGGGGGCAAAGCAAACCTTGCTTGCTGATTGATTGATTGATTGTGAATTCTCTCATGCTGTGTAAATGGCAACCTCTGGTGGACAAAATACTGCTCACATTGAACCCAATCATTCCATTGATTGATGGCTCTATATAAAGCCTTCACTCTCTGCTGTCCATCCAACCTCTCTGCTACATGTTCTGAGATTGTAAGTTATGTTTATCTGTATTTATTTACATTCCCTTTTAGTAATATTATATATGATTAAGTTATTCATTTGATTAGATTAGTCTTTATTATTAATTTGGGTTATGGGTTTTGGGTTAAACTTGGCTCTGGATGGATAATAAAAGCTGCAATCATTGTTACTGTGACTTCAGGTTGTGAGCCTCAGGCAGTCAGGTAAGTTTTCAGAACCTTTTTAATAAGGTGCTTTGAGTGCAAGAAGATGGAAATACAAAAGTAAATTAATCTATATGAGCATTATGGGAACAATGAAACTGGATGAAGTTCAATCTATCAGGTCTCTGGTCTCTGCACTTCACTTGGATAAAGAGGACTTGACAAAACAAGCTCTGTGGTGGTTAGTTGCACCACACTGCACGTCATGGCTCGTGTCCAGCTTTATTGTTGTGGTAAGATTGTGAAACAGAATGACATAAATGTGAATATGTTCACATCTTGTGTTGAATCATGTTTTCTGTGTTTAACTTGCATTAATTAAAGGAAGTCTGTGAGTCTTTAGAATGACCGTTTGGAACCAGAGATAATGGAGTCGGGGGCTGGAACGTTCCCGGAGAGAACCAGGACCAGGAGACCAGGTTCGGAGCACATGGAGAATAGAAAGTAAACGTATATCTATGCAGCTGCAGTTCTGTCTAAAACATGAACACCGGTAGATTCAGCATGATGCCGACAGAAATGTGAACATGTCCATGCAAGATTTAACCCTAACCCTAAACCCTTTTTTATCAATATGTGGCGGCTCAGCCAAAAGTAGGAGCTCAAATTCAGTGTGTGAGAGAGCTTTCAGAGCATAAAATCAGTCAGGTTCTGGGACCTCGTTCATACGTTTTTTTGTTTTCTGCTTTTTGGACACAAACTCTTTCACATCAGATTCTGTTGTTTTCTTCCTCGTTACTTTCTGGACTCTAATAGATACTTTAAAAGTGTTTCTGGTAAATTGTTGGCAAGAGTTCAAGACCTTTTCCTGGCAAAGGTTTGGACATCTTTGCTCCAACATGTCGACAGGATCTGTAATTTCCACACTTCCTATTCATGTGAGCAGCCGTGCAATGCATTCTGGTCGTGAGGTGGTTTGTTTCACGTTTGGCACAATGCACCATTAATTACTTGTTATGGACGCCAGAAGCCACGTAAGGAACTCAAACTTTCTTTTTGAAAGGCATTCTGCCGCACCAAGGTTATTATAGTTCACTAAAACTAAACTAAAAATATACAGGAAATGTCAGTTTTGTCAATTTGGTCAAATTTGTCTGTCTGTTTATTGAGACTGAGTTAATGTGTCTCTATTGTGATATCTATTCTGATAAATACATCATATTATAATAATAAAAACTCAAACTTTTTAAAATATGTTATGTAATATGTTATATAAATATTGTGTGACATGATGCAAACGTGACAAAAAGTAAAAGTTTGGAGAGACCCAACAGTTCCCACCATGAGCAAGCACTTAACAACAGCAGCAAGGAAAAACTAAAAAAGAGAATTTGCTCAGAATTTGTTATGATTCAATAAAATTTGATAAGAAAATGGTTCAATTTCAATACTTTTTCAATCATTATGGTTTATTGACTTGTATAACCTTTCAGTTAAGGTTGTACAGATTTTAGGGATACAAATCATTTCAAGAAATAACATCACAATAAGTACCAATGTAAGCACTGGCGGACCAGAATTCAAAGGATTAAGAGGCAAAAACTTCGAGCAGACCCCGACTCTAGTTGGGTGTCTGCCTCGACTGGTTGGGGCAGTTATTTAACTTCAGCCCGGCCTTGAGCCTGGAGAGGAGTCAGCCTTCGTGCTCTGATCAGACCAGATATGGAGACATTCGGAGGAATGAACAGCTCGCAGTGATCTGAACCAGCTCAGTCTATTTCTGTTTAATCCTGACTTTGGCTCGCAGTGTTTGGCAGAGCGTTGTACTGATGCTGTTGAGGAAATCTGCTGCTGCTCGACAAACAGGAAGCAGAACGGGTTCGAATCCCCCGTTCACCTGCAGCCAGCAGGATCTGGCTCTGAAGCTCGAAGCGGGGATCAGGAATATTTATAGTCAATCCCACACGCCGGCTTCAAGTGTTACATAATCAGCTTCAAACTCAACATCCAATTCAATGTTTCTGTACCACTGTCACTCCCCCTCCTCCCCCTCTGCAGAGGAGATACCAGTGCTTTTAGAAACTCCCCTGGTTGCTTAGCAACTAGTCCTCAGGATTGCCAAAAGAGGGACCACAGATCATTTGTCTGTTATGAGAGTGTAATATGATATGCTGTGTATGTGTGTAATTATCTGATAGTATGTCTCATGTGTCTCACAGTGGACACACTTCCTGTTGAGATAAAGTCAAACATTAACAGACGGTAATGATTTCCCAGCTCAAGTTGTGGATGTTTTTGTTTTTTCCTTCTGAGTATTAAATCATATCTATCACGTCCCCCAATATCTCATTTTTAAAATGTATTTGCAACTCATGATCACAGAATATATAGTAACAATAATAAAATGTTAGCACAACTAATGTTAAATAAACAAAGGAAGGACATTCTTCTTCTATTTACAGATAACTTCAAGATCTGACTGTAACATTCATTTAAATATAGAATTTATGTAATACTTTGGCAGATATTGTTCTCTGTAATTTATTATTCTCACATTCTTACATTCAAACAAGATGCGACACCCAAATGATGTAGTTACAGAGGTTTCTATGAAGCTCTGTATATCTGCCAACAAACTTTCTGGCATTTACTCTAAAATGACTAATATTCTGTCTGTACTTTTGGTTTCCGTACAACAAATATTGAAATCCAGTTTAAGCTCTAGTTTAATTTCTACGTAAATATCACATGATGTCATGTTTCTGAGCCCACTGTTGCACGAACTCCTTCAGCCTCTGTTCAACAGTTAGTTTCAACCAGTCGATGTTGCACCACGTTCATCCAGAATCAGCTCAACCTGCAGCAGTTAAACCTGTATTATCTACGCTGAGCAAACACATTATGTACATTATTAGACTGAGTTCAGCACCGTAACGCAAACTCTGAGCGGGCCCCTTACAGGGGTTTTGTTTTTACACCAGTATACAGTATATCATGATATGCATCCTATGTAATGTAATTCTTATTGGCGATGTCACGATCACGTTTGTTTAGCCCCCGATCCGATCCAAGTGATTTAAAATTGAATATTGATACCGAGTCCTGATACTTTTCCGATATATGTTTCAGATAATACAGTCGACACTTCAAGTACATTTAAGTTATTTAAATCAATCCAATGTCTATGATTGATGTTTAAATCACTCTGCATTAAGGTTGGGATTAGTATTTCTTTAAGGAATACTTTTCATGTTCCTTTGTACTTCTTCTAATAATTATTGATTAATGGACTAATGGTTTCAGCTGTACTTTTATAAACTGTTGGGTAAATCTAATTTATAACAAAACATTTTATAATCTTCGCATAAAATCTTATTCTGTCAGATAAATGTAGTGCAGTAGATTATAAAGACTCAAATAAAGTACCTCATATTTGTACTCAAGTACAGTACTTGAGTAAA
>NW_023339696.1:21670306-21670503 GCF_004916995.1 Morone saxatilis | reverse complement strand
AAAAGTACTCAGTTACATTCAACCTTTGGTGGCCACATAAGAACAGGTTTTATATAAAGAGTCAGAAACCTGCTGAAGAACGGAGCAACAGATCTGATCTGAGGTCGCTTTATTAAAGTAAACATGAATGTGTGTCGACCTGCAGGTATTATAGGTCGATCCCATCCTGTAATGTAACTGTCACTCATACTGTGTGT
>NW_023339696.1:21665652-21670206 GCF_004916995.1 Morone saxatilis | reverse complement strand
TTGTGAATCTGTTGTGAGTGTTTGTTGTGAGTTTTTTTATATAATATACTATTATATTTGGAGTTTGAAAACTACAAGTCACTGACACTGACAGGACATACACTGGCCATTGACCTCTCAGCTAGAAATGTTTCCTCCAAGTGCCTACATTGGTATTCTTTGCTTATCTGTGCATGTCATTTCTTTGAGCTATTCTTGAACATGATTCGTATCTGTACAACCTTTAGCTAGAACGTAATATAAGTAAATAAACCATAATAACTCACTCTGAAGTTAATAAGTATTGAAGTTGAATTGAACTTGAATTGAATTGAAATGTCTTTAATGTCCCCAAGGGGCAATTTGGTTCACAACAGGTAGCCAACACATACTCATTCGCACAACACACATAAAAACATGTAATGATGAATAAATAAAAGCATAAATACACATGTACATTATATATATATATATATAAAAATAAAGTTGAGTTGACTCATAAATAAAACAAAAACACAAAAATTATACCTGTTTTATTAAATAAAAACAAAAAAGAGTGATTCAAGGGATTTTTACATGTAGAAACATTAACAAAATATTTCTTGTATTTCTATATTGCGGCTCTTTATACCAGCTCTCCAGCCGCAGCAATTAGCTGCCGCTACCGCCACGTTTTACACGTAAGGTAACGCAACATAGTGACATCACCCAGAGCGCACAACGTGATGATGTTAAAGACCGAAGCCTCGGCTTTCTGCTGCAAAAAGAATGAATGCTCTAGATATTATAGTCAGCCGTCAGTGGGAGGTGGGCTTTTAGAGGCACTGTAGTTTCTGCTGTATGGAAGGAGAGGGTGAAGCGAGGGAGCTGTGATGTGCAATTACATGACAAAACAGGTGTCAAGACCACGCCCCCACCTGTCCTTTGCAGGTGTATTAGATGTATATTTTATTTGCTGAGAGGAAGGGAGCGAGCAGAACTGAGTGGTGTAATTACACTTTAATAACCATTAACTGTAATTAATTCTTATTCCACCACAGAAATATAATTACTACTATAACTGTGTTACGATCAGCAGCTGTAGCAGTGTCAGATTCTTATCTGATGTATATGTAAAATGTTTTTGACTAAATAAGAATAAATGTCACCCATCGGTTTGTGGAGAACCGGTTTGAAGCCTCGAATTCGGCGTTTTGGCCGCAGCCATGACAGTTTGGCGATAGCATGAAACAATGGCGGCTCACCTGCTCACATAGGATCAGAGAAATAGTCAACGCAGTAACAGAATCTGGATCCATATCTGATCTGCACTGCGTAGTTTGACAGTTTGAGCCCTGATACCCAGATAATCAGCGTTATTCACTGTCAGCGCTCACTGTGTTTGGGCTGATCGCTCTGTATACTGTCAATGGTTTTGACAGGAAACCGTGATGAAATGCAGTTTTCTTTAAAGTGATGATTACGTTCAGGCTGCTTCAGAGGATCTCTGAGGTACAAAGAGCAGAACGGTAACAAGAGGGAGTAAACGAGGCTCAGAGAGCAAACACTTCACCTTTAAACACCACTTACTCACAAGTACATAATTACACTGATGCACACGCACATTACAAATGAACACCCACATATTATTGACTAATGTCAGATAAATTAAAGGGTTCAATAGATTATTATCACCTGTTTAATCTGCAAAGGGCAGAGCGTCCACCCCTCGCTGGTAAAACAGGAGAAAGACCAGCTTTTGTGTTTGTAGTCTGCAGGAACAGAAGAGCTGAAAGTAAAGCCGAGGACATCAGTGCCGTTTATTCCTGCTGTGACAGGACGAAATGTCGGCTGCCTGTTATGTTGACTACTCGAGTTTTATTCATAAATCAAGTCATTAAGCCATACATTGACTGTTACTCTGCTGCCACATTTCCTGGTACTTCTTCACAGACAGTTTGTCCCGTCTTTCTCTCAGCGGGTCGTCACCTTCCGACACATTCTGGACGCCGAATGAACTCAACGCTGCAGATGATTTAAAACTTTACAATAAAAACCAACATTTGGTTTGACAGCAACAAGCTAATCCCCTCTCCAACATAAAATCCCCTCAGACTAAAACACTTCACAACATTTCCATTTGGATGCCAGGAAGGGCTTTCTGAGCTTAATGTAACAATAACAGCAAACTTCTGGACATTATAATCTCCCATCTCCGTGATGACGGTACATGAAACATGTTTGTTAATGCCTTTATAATTATTTTCCCTCAGCTCAGAAAGAAATAGACTGATGGAGTCTTAAATGGAAATGCAGTTTAAACTAAGAGACTGAGTGACATCTTAGAGGATGAAATGTTTCACAAACATGAGCTTAACGCACAAAAGCTCACATTTATTTTTGTAGTTTCTATGACTCTAACGTGTACCAGAGATTTAAGAGAGAGTCGACAGTGAAGTCTGTCTTGTTTTGTCTTTGTCTTTGTCTTGTGTATCTCGACTGAAACATTCATTGTTGTAAACTGTTTGGAAAAGGACAGGCAGTGATTGGATGAACCATCAGGTCCAGCTCACTACTGCCTTAAGAGAGGTGAGTGTGATACTACTCAATAAGTAGCAGCTGAGATCATCAACTCACCTGCCGCTGCTCTCACAAGCCGTCCGTACACCTCTCTCTCTCCTGCAGCTGATTGTAAACCACACCCACCTCCACAGCAGTCAAACTCTTACTGGAGCCAGTCGGAAAACATCTTTTCCATCTGCGGGAAATTTTAACTGAAGTCGAATTTCCAACTAGGAGAAGAAGTAGAAGAACCTCACTGACCCCGACCTAAAAATCGAAGATGGCTGCTCCATCTGTAAAAACACTAGTAATATTCTGTTTGTTAGCACTACACATGGTATTGTCACACAGCGTAATGCCTTGTTATGAACTCGTACTGCTAACGACAGCTAATGGCTGGAGGTTGGTTTTCCGACCTGTTGTAATGGATCAAGCTCAGGTGTGATGTCATTTCCAGCTCCGACTTCCAAGTAAATGAAAAGCAGCATTATTATTTACACTCTGTCTTTGTCGTAGATCTTCCCGAGGAGCTCTCGAAGTGAGTGATGAGTTTTGGGGAACTAACGAATCCCTTTGAAGATTTACTGTTTCCTGAGTTTTAGCAGATTTAAAATCAAGAGACGTCTTCAGGGTGATAAATGTGATAAAAACTGGGTGATGAGAATTAATCAGGAGTGAACTGAACATCATGAATAACTGATGATGTCGCACAGAGTTGAAGGTTTGGGCTGTTTCTGGGGGCACGGCTGCCTGCCGATGATGATGATTGATGGTGAAGAGGGGAGGAAGTGCAGAAGGACGCACGAGAATGGCGCTTTCAAAGAAACACGAGATGAGAAAGTCGGTGCTGATGTTTTGGTGACGTGAGTTGAATCAGCAACAAACTGATATTCAGGTGAGATCCAGACACTCCTGCCCTGCAGTAACTGACCTCCGCCCATATATATATACAGTGTAGTGCCCCCGATTTCCCTTCCTTCCCGGACAGACAGTCCACTGTGCTTACCCTCCTCACCCCTTTTGTCCTGTATGTTCCTTCCTGCCCCTCAGACCCCTCTGTGGGTAAGTTTGCCTTGTTTTTACCATAAAAGTTGTTAGACATTTGAAAATATAAAGCTGAAATGAACCTCACGTTTACACACCGACTCTGAAACATTGGTTGGTCATTAAAGTTGTTAGAACTCTGCAGCAACAAATAGAATAATAAAGCACATCAGAGAGCGAGGTCTCTGTGCGTAAGGATTCAGTCGGTGGGCTGATTAATGTTACGCATACAAAGAATACAGACTCGGTCGGCAAAGGAAGTACGAGTGTGCCTGAATTTATACTCTTTAGAAAAGCCAAGAAGAGGATTTTTTAATTACCAGGTCATCAACTTATCATATCTGTCTACTCTGAATGTGTTTTCATTTAATTTTCTGTCACCAGCAGCCAGATTTCTGCAGTTGTAATTTCACATTATGCAGATTAGTACCTGCATTAGAAGGAGTTAACAGTAATGAAGGCGGGGGCAACAAAGGGCGAGAATGGACGGAGCCTCAGTGGATGCTGGACGCCGAGAGGACGAACAGTCTGTAATGCAAATGGAATTAGACCTGAATGGTTATTGTCTCATTTCTTTCGGGCCATTAGGGTTAATAACACTCAATCTGCATAATACATGAGCGGTTCTCTGGCAGCACATATCTCTGAGGCAAAGAACGGAGGAGGCAGTTAACATTTTCAATTATCTGACTCATTATCGTCAATAATTAACGGGGTGGTGAGCGTTCGGTTGGGCATGAAAATAAGCTGCTGACAGTAAACCAGAAAGATCATTTTAGATTGGTATTAAACTTTTGCCCATTAGAGGGCAGCAGAATGTGCTGATGAGTCCTTTATTGTCTCTGTTGTGGAAAGCACAGGAGATCACAGGGGTAAAAACTGCGATAAAGTTCCACATTCAACGTGAAATCGTCACCAGCAATGATAAATAACAAAACAGGAAGTGTGATGAGGTGGTGAAGCAGTGTTGGATCATGGGAGTTGTTGTCT
>NW_023339696.1:21660042-21665552 GCF_004916995.1 Morone saxatilis | reverse complement strand
TTTTTTTTTTTAACGAGGGGTTCCTTCACCCCAGGGACACCTATCTGTCTGTCCACGGGAGGGAAGCAGAAGAGGAGGAACAAAAGGTTGAGGAGGGGGAAAAATGAAGGAGGAAAAGGAGGGATGGGGGGTCAGATCATCTACACCCTTTCCTGGAAAGGAGGAGTAAAAAAGAAAAATAAACAGCTTTGCATGGATGTGTGATTGTATAGCCTATGTGAGCTGGATGCACACATGTATCATTAGGCGTCATTAACCACAAATTATACAGAGAGGAAGAGAGAGACAGATGCTGCTGTTGGCACATTATTTTCCTCCAGCCCCCCCCCCCCAACCAACCACCCTGCAATCTGCAGGAAGAAGGGTGAGAAGGAGGGAGAGAGAGTGAGGGAGAGTTAATCTAATACATGTGTAGTGTGATTAAAGAAAGAGCTTCATTGCTGTTGACATTTCAGATGAATGTGAGGCTTCAGCGAGAGGATATTAAACACAGAAACAGCAAAAAGCAGGAGGAGGAGGAGAAAGGGTTAAAAGTCCAAATCTATCAGAGGGAGATCTCTCTCTCTCTCTCTCCTCCCCCCTACCTCTCTCAACCACTCGGCTGCTCTCCTCCTCTCTCTCTCACCACCTGTTAGTGCGGACCCCTCGCGCACTGACATCCACCTGTTTGTGTAGGAATCTGATCCACTCACACAATCAAAGGTAGGAACAATTATTACTTTCATTCTGTTTCTCTTCATGCTTTTTCTTTAATTTTCACTTTGCTTATTTTGCGTTTTATCCTCCCTGCGTACTCTACCTCTCCTCTCATCTGTTTCTCTTTCACATTAGCTCCAGTATGTGGACAATACAGTTTTTTTCCTTGCCTGAATTTGGGTGTTTTTATTCCATTTTCATACTTCCAGCCCTCAATGTGGAAGCTCTGTTTAATAGTAAGAGTTTAGATTTTCATCCAAAACATGAAAAAACAAACAAATGAAACAAAAAAGTAAAGAAAACAAAGATCTAAGCTCTTCTACTGTAGCCTTTTAAAAGAAATACACTTTAAATTGTAAGAGTTTCACTTCCTGTTTTAATAATAATCTTATTGAGTTTGATTGCAGTTATTTTCAGTCAAAATAATGTAATGTAATATGATGATCTGATCAATTATGATGCATTGTTTGATTTGAATTTATTTCATTTCTTTTACAGTACTTAAAGTACAGTCCATTGAAATGTTTCCTGAAGCTGCAGTGTGAGGTTTTAACCACCAGGGGTTGCTTTTATAATTTTCCAGGAAAACGCATCGAGAACAATCGGTCAGGAATTTCCGATCTTAATATTATACACACATATTCTGGACTGTTGCAATACTTAGAATATAGATTCATTAAGAAACATTATAATTACTTAATTTTGTCCAGTATTCCCACTGTGCATTGTGCAGGCTGCTATATGAAGGTATATGGAGCAATTTTCAGTCAGCATCAGTATTTCTAAATCTTCTCACATCTTTCACTAGTTTTCTGCAAGCTGAATTTTTTTTTCTAGGATGGCAAAGACATGACATGGAGTCAGTAAACAGTGTTTCTCAAACACCCCTAGGGGGACTTTGGAGTACTGCAGGGAGTACTAAAAAATTAAATATACTTAAAAACATCAGTCATGCATAATTCCTAAAATAATTATAAGTTCAATAAAAAAATGTAAATGTAAGTTCCATAAACCACATTTTATATTCAATGTTCATATTTTCAATGCAATCATTAATAACCAAGCTCATGTTTCTCACTAAATTATAAGAACAATTGATCAATAAGATGCAGTTCAATGCAGCTTCAGTGTTATCCAGTTATTACGTGATGTGTTTCAGTGATGGATTCTGAACATTTGAGATGAAGCATTTAAATGATGGTGCAGCTGGGTTCTGCCTCTTTATTTGGGCTTTTTTATTTTCTTCCAAAAAAGTTTTGCGCTCATCAGGGGGACATTTGCAAAATTACGCAAAATGCATAATTGTGTAGTTTTCTTTTCTGTGGCTAATGTTGATTGCATAATGATCTTTACTGCCTGAAGTCAAGCAGCAGAAGTAACAATGTGAAAATACAACTGGCCCAATCCTGCTGGCCAACACAGGATTTTTATCTTTTACTGGACGGCTGGTTTTAAAAGATTGGGACATAAATTAAAAGTATCGCCACTCCTCCATGTTCCACTACACCACTGGGTTGGTCTACAACTTTATGGCCGGAATGAAAAACAACAGAGAGAATAGTTACTGCAGCTTTGAGTACAATGTTGTGGTTCTTTAAGGGATTATTCCTCAATCTAGAAACTGCTCCACAGTCTCCTCCCAGATGAGAGACAGTAGATTAAACAGTAGCTTCAATAATTAAAATAAACTCCTCCTCGACCGGTTTCATTATTAAAATACTTCTCATGTTTCAGTGCATCAGCTACAATAATCCAATCTTAAAATATACAATATTGCAACACTCTGAAAAGATCCATTCTGTATAATGAGTTAATCATTCATCTTTTCATTTCAATTAAAAAAAAAATAATTTAAATTCTGTTTCTGTCCTTCATACAATATGAGATGAGAAATCTTCCTGGTTTTAGCTTCATGATAGTTTTAATTTAAAGGTTTTTAATTGTCTGAACCAAAAAAAACATAAAACATAAAACTGAACCTATGGGAGATATGTGGTTTTGAATTGGTTTTCGTACATTTCATACTTGCAGTAGATTTTACTTATAGTGCTGTTACATTGTTTTACATGTATGATGCTCATAGATGTTCACAGCCCAGAGTTAATCCACAGAGGATTACAGTTCATCCATACGTCTCAGGTTTCTTTTGCTACGTGTGTCATTTCAGTTCCAGCTCAATTGACCTGGAATATTAACAGCTGGAAGAAATATTCAAATCCTTTAAGCAGAAACAAGGAACTGTCATTTTGTGTTGATTCTGGCGCCTCCTGTGGACTAAAGCGGTAGTGTTTATACCCCCTTGTTTCACTAATATCATTTTACTATACAGATGATGATTTTTGTTTTTGTCAGTCATTTAGAGGCATTTGTATGAAACTGAGACTGTTTATAACCAGTTACAGATTCAAGTAAAAATACCAATATTATGCTGTAAAAATACTCAATCATCAAAATTACTTAAAGGACCAGTGTGTAGGATTTAGTGGCATCTGGCGGTAAAGTGTCCAGCCAGGGCCATGTCCAAAGGTCCACCTGAAGTCTGATTGGCCACCCCATTATCCTCCCCTATTCTCATCTTTCAGAGGCTTCAGTAGTCTCAGGTTTAAAGATAGGATGAAGAAATGAAGCTAGATAACCGGATGCATCGGTACTAACCATGTTATGATAGCATGTTTGGAAGGAGTCTTAATGATGCTCCAAAACTGGCTTTTTGTCAGCACGTTTATAATATTTAATAATCAGTTGATAACATATATCAATAAAAGAAAAAAAAGTATACATTTTACACATGATCCATGATGATGATGAAGATACAAAAAAATAGAAATATGTGGCAACATATAAGAGACGCCCAATAATTTCACAGATTTAAGGAAAGCTCATGTTTAATTAAGGTTCCCCTGTAGTTTGAACCCAGAGCTCTTCAAGTGTGTAGGAGAAACGACGGTGGCTGCGAATGTTGAGTCCCAATATAGAGTCAGTGTTCAGTTTGTTCGTTCTGGGCTACTGTAAAAACATGGCGGACTCCGCCACTAGAAGAGGGCACGCTCCCTCTGTAGATAACAAACGTCCCATTCTAAGGTAACAGAAACACAATGATTCTTATTTTCAGCTGATTAAACACTAATGAAAACATACCTATGGATATTATTTTACATTTCTGGCAATGGAAATGTGTAAATGTATAAATTTGATCTTTTCTACACTGCCAGCAAATAAACTCTTTTATCTTTTAGACACTGTGTAATTTGTGTGTCACACTAAACAATAAAGACCTCAACGTCTTATCTGGTGAATGAATTTAGTGCAGAAATATTTCCCTCTGAATTGTAGTAGACATTATAGTTGTAGAGACTGGAAATACAAGTAAAGTGAAAGTAACACATAGTTTTTGACGTATTTAACTTTAATTACAGTCACTAGATTTCTTTTTGGATGAACTTTGAGGCTGTTCATTGATTTGTTTTGAGTCATATTCTCCGATCCATCCTCAGAAAATGACACTTCCTCACTTTGTCTCTCAGTAACATCAGGTCTGTGTCAGTGCTGAGACACTATTGATTTACATGCAGCTGTTGGTGGTTATGAATTTTAATGTGCTGTTTTGGTGACTGGAGGTTTTCACAGGAACAGAAAGCATTTTGGCAAGAGAATTGTTTTTCCTCTTTTCTGCAACATGTGGCTGATTATCCGGTAAACGAGGCAGTGAACTGTGTGAGTGTGGAGCATGATGGTGGAGATTCTCCCCCAAAACTAACTGCTAGCTTAAGTTAAGATGCTACTGAGCTCCAGGCAAATCAACCGAATCAGTAATCCTCATTTACACGAGACAACTTGAGCCTCAAGCACTTTTTTTTCACAAAGTCGTGTGCTATAATTAACTCATTAGGTCATTCTTAAGGCAATTATCAATTTGTTCACAGGTCGGGTTGGCAGTAGTGATCAAAGTTAAACGGGGCCATTTTTTAACCATTAATTTAGCTCGACAGAAGCGTTTTCTGGCTGTTCGCCACTAAACAATGTGGCTTGTGTTAGAATTAAAATGAATTAAAATTCTGGACCCTCCATTTATTTTACAACCCAGAAAGGGAAGTAAAATCATACCGATGTTCTCAGACGTTATTTATTGCAGGTACTCTATATAATAAATGATGTGAAAACATTTTACAGACAAATCAACAGACACATTGATTCCACCAGGAAAAGCTCTATCTTCCACACTGTGAAGGAAAGATAGTTAGCGGAGGTACAACAACAGTAAACAACAATAAATAATCTAATTATTAGAAATAAACCTGCCTCCTGCTGAACTGTCTGTAGCTGAATAGGCGACTGTATTTGTGTTTTACTTTAAGGTCTGTTATAATGGTGGCGCTTGGAGAGCTTGATATCTTCTCAGCTGGTAGCTGGTGCAAAAAGTCTGAGAAACACTGGAATCAGAAGGTTGGTGGTTCGATCCCCGGCTCCTCCCTCTGTATGTGGAAGTGTCGTCGAGCAAAGGGCTGAACCCCAAATTTCTCCCAATCCTTTACCATCAGTGTGAATGTGACATGGTTAGAATTAGAACTATAACTAGAAGTACAGACCATTATGATTTTAGCTTGACTTGTCTAAAGTGTTAGGTTTAATTTATAACAAAACATCATACTTTATACTAAACACTGCTATAATACAAAATAATATATACTAATAATAATACAAATAAGCAGGCTTACATTTACAGAAAAGTGCTGTTATTATTGGATTTTTCTTATTTTAATCTGAATGTTAAAAGTCATTATCTGTGAAATTACAGTAATTATTGCTGTTTACAC
>NW_023339696.1:21654599-21659938 GCF_004916995.1 Morone saxatilis | reverse complement strand
ATATCTGTCAGTTAACTAACTAATCCATGTAAAGTTACACAAATACTTTTTTTTGCTGTTAATGTCACTAATTTTACATAATCTTATAAATGTATTAACAATATTAAACTTGAATTTAACAATTTTATCTGTTAAATAAAGGGTAAATATCAGTAAAATTATAGATTTGCAAAAGTATTTAACTTCATTTAATTTTCTTATAATGATCATTAATTATTTGATTATTTACAGATCTTTCATCTTAGTTTACATACTGAATAAATATGTAAAATAAACCTGTAAAGTTCCCACTGATCAACACCTGACTGCTGAAAGGATCAGTTAAGTAATAATCAATAATTACAGGTATTATATGTGAGGCTGTGATCAGTCAGGGGTCCTCACCCTTTCCTCACCCTTTCCTCTCACCTGTATTCAAAGTGACCAGTGAGTGACCTCCCCAGAGAGAGGGAGGGAGGGAGGGAGGGAGGGAGGGAGATAGGGGGAGAATGTTAATGCCGAGCAACATGAAGACGGTGACATATCTGCAGACGGAAAAGACAAAAACAAGCAACAGAGAAGGGATGAAAGAGGAGGGAGAGACACCACGGTGAGAATAAAGGCTGCAGGAGTGAGTGGCAGGTGAGATAGGACAGTGAAGGAGAGAGGGGGTGAGGTAGAGGGGTGAGGAGCATTTTCTGTGTCTTCATTAGCATACTCCACTGTGCTTTTCCCTCAACTTAACTCTCCAACGCTGAGTCTCGCCAGTAATCCCACTGTGACTGAATATCAGTCACTGGACGAGCACCAGATTTCACTTTCAAGTGGGAGAATGTTTCCACTGATAAATGTTGCTTCCCCCTGAATTAAACATGACTACAGCGGCTCCACAGTGCAGCAGCAGCCAGCTGAAACTCCTACAGAATGAATGCACTCACTGTAGCCAGGAATAATGAAAGACAGTGAGATTGCTGCCAAACGTATGGGCCTCTTCATTATCCTTTTATTGTATCTTAATTATACTTGGCAGTTAGAGATCAGGATTTATTATCTCCTAACTATGATTCATGATTTAATATTCTTAGAATTACAGAAAACTTGGTGATTTAGAATTTTTATATCTATATATATATATGTATATATATGGTCCTATTATTATTACGTATTATATCTTATATGAAGTCACACTTTAGACTTTGTGTTGCATAATATGGCTTCCAAATCATGACTAATGTCACTAATTCAAGAAATTGCCAAGAAATTCAAGGTAGTTTTATATTTTCTAACCTTTCCTCCGGGAAGTTGCGATTGAAGCAATTCATCCAATCGCTGTGAAAACTGCACTACCTTATATTTTTGTCCAAGAAGTCATAATTATTAGATAAAAGGGACTTTTAATCTCATAATTTTGTCTTAACATGAACATTTTTTCATCAAGGGAAAATTTTCATCTCATTTTTTTATTTTACTGGCAGATTCCAGATTCCTCCCCAGGAGGACACAAACGCTGCCTTCAATGAACCCGGGATTTCTTGCTGCTCCATTTTAGCTAGGCTACCATTTACGAGAGCTAACTGACTGAGCCAGTAGCTTCACTGCTTGCTGCCTTTGTGTTTTACAGAAGCAAGAATCTGCGAACGGCAAGTCCAGCAGGAAACAACAAATGTAAACAAATTTTTTTTTTAGAAGTTGTGAACCCACTTGTTAGAATTGGAGTTCTCATTTCTCATGTGAAGAGATTTTTTCCCTCCAACCCCTAGTGATTTTATTCTCCCTGGAACAAGTTAGCCATTGATTTTTAATTAATTATATTACAAGAAAAATACCTAAAAACATCCATACAGATATTTTAGGCTGCAATAATCCCCTGAAAAAGCCTGAGAAATCCTGGATGTAATATCTAACTATGACTTTGTTTTGATTATTTTGTGTCACAAATATGTTTGGGTACCGAATCGCCAATACAACCGATATCAGACTGAACACACTCAGATCGTTTGTGGCCTCGTTTCGGAGGAGCGGTTGTTAATATCTGGTTATCAGAACTGTAACTGTAAGAGTCAAATTATTGCAGTTAGGTTGTATTTATAATGTGAATTTGTTACCTGTGTTGTATTTATTCATATTTATTTTTTAAATATATTTTAGTATAGTTTGTTATAACAATATAT
Organism: Morone saxatilis; assembly: GCF_004916995.1. Classification (NCBI taxonomy): domain Eukaryota; kingdom Metazoa; phylum Chordata; class Actinopteri; family Moronidae; genus Morone; species Morone saxatilis. The sequence continues at coordinate 21,657,788 of NW_023339696.1, read as the reverse complement.
TGTTTTTTAATGTCGATGAGAGTTAGCAGCCCTAAAATTAAATGTCCTCAAGAATGTATTTAATTAGTTTCCAGTTTCTGTTACTTTCTACTTGTCTGACAGTTTTAGTTACGATTACTTTTCTGATTCTGATTCTGAAAGATTTGAGACAGAAATTAAGATTAACCTTTAAGACTACGTCCCTTCAACCAGTGGATCCCAACAGTTTTGGCTTGTAGCTTCTAATAGACATAATAATGTCTATTATCTAATTCATCTGCAGTTTATCTGGTGACATTTTGGGGGTTATGTTCCTTATAGCAGCTTCAAGTAAAAGATCTGAATACTTGGTGACTTATGAGTTTATTATTATGACTCAGGTTGGCACAAACTCCTACATTCCTGATGGATTACCAAATAACACTGAATTTCTCCAGTTGACCTCCGAGTCGAGGAGAAAAATGTAATGTTTGCCACTGTGATGACTCTCCGGAGGTGTGAAGTCCTGTCTCATGTCTCATACATTACTGTGCAGTGTTTCAGTGTCTGTAACTCAACCTGCGTTTATTTTCTCAGCAGCTCCTGCAGACAAACACCAGTGTGGTTGTTTGCACCCGACTGATGGTTAACACTAACATTAATGTGAGAATTTATTTCCTTAATTTTATCTTGGAGTACGGCAGGATGCATGAATCAGCTCTTCTCCTTCTGCTCACAGCAGCACATCCAAAGCCTCTGAGGGGAGAATCCTGCAAAACACAGCACATTTCAGCTTAATACGCCGCATCCCGACACACAAACATACACAAGAAGTTCTTATTAACTGCACACAAAGTAAGAAAGCAACAAATCCCCCAAAAACAAAGTGACCGTTACATAAATGATTCATATCTAATCTGGTGCGTAGAGTCATTCTGCAGTCTGATCAGCCTCCTCACTGTCTTCACACTCTTCACTTTAGATATTAGGCTGTACTTCAGCGTCGTTATGGACCCCGCAGAGCTTTTTAAACAGGAAACACTTACACACACAGAGTATCTCCACCCACCATCACTTTCTCACACTGCTTCACTACTCTTCACTTCCTTCAACATTTGATTGGTTCTCTCCCTTCATGATCACCGCTGACAAAGGTCTTCAGGTGGAAACTCGTCTGATAGTTGAAGTTTAACATTTGGACCAACGAGGAGTTCACTTCCCTTTAACACCTTCAGGATACATTTAAATGGTCTGACAGCAGTGCTCTTTCAGTGAGGTGGTTCTGCCTCCATTTACTCAAGTACCAATCTGTACTTTATTACACTGTAAAACAACATGTCTTAATAAAAGATCAAATTAACATAAACTCACTCATTCACATAAAACCCAACTCATAATTAATTGTTGAAGTAACTCAGTTGCTTTGAGTGAAGTTATCAGCCGATACTCTGATTAGTTTGATCTGCGATCATTAAAAACGCAGATGAGGAGAGTCGATCAGATGATGCATTTATTTTATTCCACAGTGTTCAGCAGACAGTTCGCTATGTTGGTGGGAGTTACGTCTCGTGAGTGACTTTATGAAACTGCAGACCAACGAACTAACAGAACAGACACACACAGCCTGAGTTACGTAATCAGGATACAATAAAAAAGGTAACCGTAATCTATGACAGAGAAGGAAAAGACCAAGTGCACAAAGTATAAAGTACAAGATAAGTTACTGCACTATAAACAGAAGGCTCACAGCCCCCCCAACACTGGACCTTTATATTATTATATATATTATGGTAAAAAACATCATATTGAGATTATTATGACAGATATTGCGATTGAGTCACTATTAGTGGGAATGATCATGTTTGCATCACAAATTAAATTTTCACTTGATTGATGATGACGATGATGTAACATTTTTACCAAAGAAACATGTTTTCTTACATCTGGAGAAGATCTGTAGGCAGCTTCATTATAACGCTGCTGCTCACGTATTCTACCTTCAGCAGAGGCTTCTTCAGTTTGAATATTACACTTATACTCAAGTTTGATAATATTGTGATTAATTGTACGCACTCTAAAAAGTAATTCAGTGGTATTGTTGTCACCACTTGAATAAATGCCAGGTTGAAAGATAAAACCTGATTTATTGATGTAGATTTATAACCTTTTAAGTTGCAAACATTTTCTGAGTAGCCTAATAAACATAAAAACTTTATGCTACTGATTGTTAAGTAATTCAAAAATACCTTTAGTTGTAGAGCAAAAGCTAATTGAACAGTTGCCACAACTCAAAAAGATTGAGATTGCATTAATTGTTGTTGTTTTGCTGTTTTTAGAGTGTATTAAGCTCTGACTGGGGTTCAGCACTCTGAGCTGTACGCTGGATGTCTCCGTGCAGGTGAAGCAGGTGGAAATATTTTCCTCTCAGAGGTTCAAGTGTTCAGGCTGGAGGCTGCAGGGAGGGCAGGAATATGGAAACCTCATTAGGGAGCTGTCTTTGCACCCTTTGGTGGTTCAGGTCCAGTATCTGACTCCTGTATCTATAGTTATATCTCCACAGTGTTAGTTAAACTGCCTGCGACGGCTCTGGCCTCTGTGATTCCCATACACATTCAATTTCTGTCCTCTTTTTATGTGTTGGACACTCACACGCCCAGTCCTCATTAAACACCTGCTGTCAGTTACCTGCAGCCGGCCGTCGAGGCTGCTGTCGGGGATAAATTGTGTCAGACCTGCTGGAAGAAAGGAAATAAGCCCGACTGTGTGTTTCCATTAACATCAGGAATCGAACGGTCGAGTCAGAGCGAGCGCAGGTTTCTCGTAATGACTCCCAGCTGCTGCAGAGACAGTTCGGTGAGAAAGAGAGAGAAATGTTCGATTGTCAGATTTACACAAACATGATGTGTCTGCTCGGCTTTGAGCTTCCAGTCGGGGTGATTCTCTATCTTCTTCCTCTGTGCCACAGAGCTCCACTGTCCATTAAAAACAATCAGTGTTCCTTCATCACCATGATCACACTGGAGTTTATTTCTATACCGTCCTGCTGACACAGGAGCAGTGGCTAGAAAACATAAAAAAAATATACACAGTAGTTTGTTTCACTTCTGTGAAGAAAAAGAAATGTCAACTGTCTAATAGAACAATGTCAGGGACAAGACAACACTGAACCTGTCGAAAAAGAAGCCTATGAAGTCTGTTTGATGTATGAAAATGATAAAAATACAGAATACA
>NW_023339696.1:21653933-21654499 GCF_004916995.1 Morone saxatilis | reverse complement strand
CCCCCGGCCCCGTGTCCCCGAACCCCTCCTCGTCCCCTCTGGCCCTCAGCCCCGGCTCCGTGGCCTCCGGGATGGGCGGGGCTCACCTGCTGTCCCCTCTGCTGGCCCACGGCAGGCCGGGCGGGGGCGGGTCCTTGTCTCTAACCAGCAGCATGGACACGTCGGTGGAGATCAACAGCTCCGACAGTGACGACTGCAGTGAGCCTCGCTGTTGGCATGTGTCTGTGTTCCTGTTACACATCTGCAGAAACATCCGACTGTTTTTTGTGAGACTGTGTCTCTGTGCATGACGCAGCATGACATCCAGCTCAGGGCCGGTTGACTGGTCGGAAGTTGTTTAGACGTTCCTCTGAAATCAGATTTTTATAACTTTATTTGATTACATTTGGTACATACAGCCAACGTCTCTGATGTTAGTGGTAGCTCTTAGCTAACTAGAACTCAAATCCTCAGACCTGAGGTGTGTCACTTCCTTTAGGTTCCCCAGAATTGAGGTTCCTGCTTCATTTTTGCCAGAATCCTGCTTTCATATTAGTATAAAAAAGTTTAATCAATTTATTTTGCAG
>NW_023339696.1:21642781-21653924 GCF_004916995.1 Morone saxatilis | reverse complement strand
GTGGCTGATGGCTAACCAACGCTACTGTATAGCATCCCAATAATAATAATAATAATGTAACTTTATTTATATAGCAACAGAGTTAACACAGTTCTTTGACAGACGAAGTAAAACATTTTTGTTGTGATACAATTTTTTTTATTAAATATAGAAATAGGTTGCGACAAGACCTGTGCTTTAAAAGTGATATCCTCCAATAGCCTCTAAAAAAAGAGATAAATACAAATACAAACATTTACCTGAGAGATAGAAACTGGAACCAGATTCTCCAGCATTTTGTTGCATCATGTAACGAGTGATGAAATGTAATAGCTAATGTTTTGCTCGCAATAGCTAACTTAAGATGCGACTATATTTTTAACCATCTTTAAAATGTGGTTGTCTTTCTAACATAGATTAGCCTAGCATGTAGCATTTATAAGTACAGGAAAGGAGGAAGTTGACCGAGGCTTGCTCAACTGTGATTGAGCACAGAGCAAAAAGGGGCGGGGCTTATGAAGAGTCAACTGAGCCTTTTGAATAAAAGTTGTTATATTTACTCGTACGTTATCTGTAGGATTCTCATTTCAGATGAGCTCAACCATGAAATAAAATAAATTTGCCTAAATAATAATAATCTGAATAAATGTGAACTTTTGTTTGTTATTTTATACTTTAAACACCCTCAGTATCTCTAACATCCTAACTATGATCCTGACCTGCTTCAGTCTAAGGGGACGTAAAGATGTTGCTTTACAGTCCGATTTTACAGTCCGGCCACAACACGACTAGCAGTCCTTCACCTGATTACCCCAGAGTTCACTCCAGAGGATGAATAATTCACGTCTTTATGCGTAAATAACATTAATAATGCAGCACACAGCACAGAGTGAGAATACCTCCACACCTCGAGTGGATTACAGACACTTACAGTGTTTGACGAGGCAGCAGGTAAAACACAATCTACGTTTCAGAGATGCCACAAATGTGTTTGAATTGGCTTCATCCCACAAAAGAAGAGTGATGAGCTCTGTGAGAGGTGACTGAGAGCAGGAAGAGATCACTCCTTCGTGCTCTTCATCTGCTTCAAAGGAGAACAAATTGTGATGAATGACTCTGGCTGAATGTTTTCTGGCTCCTCTGTGGCTCAGATCCGCCCTAAAGTAAAGACTAATTAGAGGATATTTATTTACTCCTTAACAAAAGTTTATAATCAGATTTGTTTTGCCGTCACCGGTTGATGATTTTTTATGTTTTCTAATAAAAACATTGATCGGAGCAGGAAAGCCTGAGGGAGGGGCAGAGTTTGACAGCCTGTCTCATGTAACCAAAAGACTTTGATCAAACATAAAAAGACACTTTGAATAACAAAGAACCTTCTTTTTATCAGAGTTTTATTCTTTGTGCAGAGATTTCTTCCTCGGGCTCAGATTTCATCACTGTGGATGATTATTACAGCGCAGTGACGTCTTTAGGGTGTTTGTGTCGTATGTTTTTACTGCGATGTTACAGCAGCCGGTTGTCTCTGCCCCGAGCTGCTGTAAGTCAGTGCAGGTGGGTGGAATCAGTCGCGTTCACAACAACCTGCATTAAACACCCAAACAGGAAGAACTTATTGATTATTTTACATTTTGTGTTCAGGACTGCAGCTGAGTCAACAGAGAGAGTTTATCTGTTCAATCTGCTGTTAGATTCTATGGAAGCTAATTTCTGCCAAAGTGACGGAAAAAAATATACAAAAAAAGATTCAGAAGAAGTAATTTTAATGAGAAAGTTTCTCTAGAATCTTAAAATAATGACTTTGTGATACTAAGTCAACATTATTGAAAACATTTGTCATTATATTGACTTCAATCAAATTGGCAGAAATGGTTGGTTTGTTGATCTGATTGGTTAAAGTTCAGGTGGTTCATCCAAACACCTGCCGAGTTATATTCGGGTCGGGTTAGTTCGCTAGCTCGTTAGCTAGCTAATTAGCTTCTATTCAAATAATCAAATTATCTGGATGTATAAAATCCTCTTAAAGCCTGAGCGAGTTTTAAGCTGCCTACATCGCCTACACAGATATAAATGTTTAAACTGTTGTCAGTATGGATTCTGCACATTCTCCTAATTTTTTACATTACATTTAACATTCATACTGGTTTATCCGAGGTTTTACAGTAATTTTACTTAAGACTTCTGAAATTAATTCATTTGAGCATTATCACTCACTCCATTCAGACTTGATTCATGTACCTCAGTAATAATTACAGCCACAATAACCTCCTGTTTCTTCTCCTGTTTCTCCTCCTGTTGCTCCTCCTGTTTCTCCTCCTTTTAATCCATCCTTGTGCTTTAAATCGGATCTCTGAGTTTTTTGTTTGTCCTTCGACTTTATTTTTAATTGAACAAACAAACTTCTGTATGATGGAAAACAGTCCAAACAGCGGCGCTGACAAAGAGGCTCAGTTAGCAGATTCTGGTTGCTATAGAAACCGAGTCTTCAGCTAACTAAAGTTGAACCGTTTTTAACAGACGAGGTCTGAAACAGTCGACTTCATTGTGAATAATTAATGAGTACGTTTCATTGGTCGAGATAGATTTTGACACAAACGACCACAATAAGAAATGTAAATATTATTAATTAAAAACAGCTGTAATTTTTAAAAACTAAAACAGAGTAAGTTGCAGAGATCCCGACACATTGTCTTATATATATAAAAATTGTAATGCATAATAATAATTCTACTATAAAGTTTAAAAAGTCTAAATGTAAGTTTAATAAAACACATTTTCTATTAAATATTCCTATTTTGTAAACTGTCTCTGAGTTTCACAAAGATCTTCAGTGAAGCAGAAGCTCACGTTTCCCCGCCAAAAAGACTCAATACAACGACGATGACGTCTCAGTGTTACTGCACGATGACAAGAAATGTACATTAATTCAGTTGTTTCGTGTTTCTTTGTTTCATTTTTTGTCTTCTGTGAATGTTTCATGCTACTTTGTGATAGTAACGAGATGTAATGCTCTCAAACAGGCAACAACTTTCCTCTTTCACATGCGCAGGCAGTCCGCCATGTTTTCAGCATCTGGTAACGCTTTTTGTAGTTTGTTGATACCTTACAGCCACCGTAGTTTAGCGTGTTAGAATGCAAACAGTTGCTAATTGTAAGTAACAGAAAAGTCCAGCAAGGGCTAATGGTAATGTGATTAGATCTGCAGGTATTGGGTCCTAAACTAAAGTAATGTTGACTTGATGATGGCGCTAGATGGAAAACTTATCAAAACAATAACGTTGTTACAATTCATTTAAATGTATTGTAACCTCAAACTGTTAAAAGTAAATGTGAGAAGTAAAAAAAGAGACTATGAGGCAACTTTATTTGTGAAGCACATTTTATACACCGGGGCAATTCACTGCTTTTACCGGGCAATAAATGTGCACAAAAGTTTACACATTTAAGTGCAAAAGTACATGTAAGTGACACAAGACATAAAATATAGAAAGTAAACAAGTGCAGTTTAAATCGATGGAAATAAAAACCAAAATATTCCCACATAGATGCAAAATGTATTTAAAATTAAAACAAATAAAAACAACAAATTAACTTAATTAAGATTGGGAACTGTTTTTTAACTATACATATAAAGGTAACATTAAAATACTCGTATGACTAAAGTATGACTAAATCTGTAATAAATAATAAATTCACTGTACTTTCCACCTCTGTGTAACCACTAACATCTCTCTGGGTTTTCCCGCCTACGTTCTGTGCATATCGGACTCGCTGGAGCAGGACTGAAGCTGCTGCTGCTGTTTCTGATGTAGAGCCGGTGTTTTGGAAATAAAATGCAAATGATGTGAAGTGTCTCTCAGACAGCAGCTGTGATACTGACATCCATTTCATTTCATTTCACTCACTTATGGAGGAGAAATAACAGCAGCTTGTTGCAGCTTCCACAGCTCTTCCATGAGAGCTGACAGGAGACCCTCAACCCCCCCCAACATAAGTGATATAAGACCCTCAACCCCCCCAACATAAGAGACATAAAACCCCCAACCCCCCCAACATAAGAGACATAAAACCCCAGACTGAAACAGACCATTAGATTACAAGCCACGTTTTAAACCTTTTGTGGTCGTTTGTTTTTTGTCTCTTTGTTGCGAGTTTCCATCAGCGTGTGGTTGTTTTGTGTCTCTTTGTTGCGAGTTTCCATCAGCGTGTGGTTGTTTTGTGTCTCTTTGTTGTAGTTTTTTTTCTCTTTGTGGTATTTTGTGTGTCTGTGGTCGTTTGGCATCTCTTTGAGGTAGTTTTGTGTCTTTTTGTGGTCTCTATCTAGTTTTGCATCTTGTTGTGGATCTCACTTTGTCTCACTTTACTTCCCTTTGTGGTCGTCCATTTGGACGTCTCTTTGTAGTGGTTTTGTGTCTCTGTGTCAGATGCTTTATGTGCTTGTTTGCAGGAGACTGACTGACTGACTTTCTAACATTAAACGGAAACAGGCCTGTTCGAGTGCAACAGAAGCTGAGCAGGATGTGGGACAGACTCAGTGTGCTGGTTGATCTCACTGTAGCTTACAGTGGATTATAGTTTAACATAAAAATACAATATGTTATGTAAGCTGTGTTTGTTGGTATTTATGAGAGCTGATGCATATAAATACATATTTGTTCTAATCCGTGTGAATCATATCCTGTACATATCGTCTTCTATAAGAACAGCAGGTTGTGTGTGTGTGTGTGTGTGTTATTTGTATGAACATGTTTGTGCCTTTTTGCGCCGTATGTTTGCATGGTTGTAACAAGCCCTGACGAATGTGTTTGCTCTCCTTTTAAGAGGATTTTCCGTGTTGACATGTGATGTGTTGTGTTCAGATTCATGTGACAGGTGCTGCTCCACTAAATTGGATTTCCATCTCCTGAACGCATGGTGTTCCTGAGATATCTCTCTGTTCCCTTGCATGCTTTCAATTTATCCTGACAGATTCTCAACAATGTCATTTTTCCTGTCTACTGAAGCGCTGGTCATAAATCATGTTTTTTTAAATTGTCTCTGTCCTCTCTGTGTGGTTTCAGCTGCTCTGGGAACGCTGGAGTTCGAGCTGCGGTACGAGCAGAGCTCCAGTGAGCTGCACTGCACTGTGCTCCGGGCCAAGGTAAGGACGCTTTCCGCACCACAGGTATTAATGTGTCGCTGCGTCAGCCTCCACTCCTCCGGTTCCAGGCTTTCCACCAGAAGCCTGGCTGCAGGGATTCGTTCCCTTTCAATCCCAAATGCTTTCAGTATGTTTCAGATTAACAACAGTTTTGTCTTAATATCACTGTGTGCTACAGCGTTATATTTATCTTTACTGCAACGAAAGAAACCAAACCATTTGCACCAACGAGGATTCATGTAAACTGAAATAATGCTTCTCTTTTAAGCCATAATCTGCAGGAAATATCAAGAATAACAGGACACTGAAAGAAACTCACACACACAGGTTGTAACAGCAGAAATGGTTGCCTAGATACGAGAGAAACGCCATCAGACTGAGCCCAACCTGTCTGGAGTTGGTTGAGTAGTACACCTGTTGTGAATGGATGCTGAGCTTTTGCCTCTCAACTCAACCGTATTGTTTGGATCACGTATGATCGAGTAGCAGCCGTACAACCGGGCTCGATGCGATTGATGTGTTAGTAATAAACAACGAGTACTGAGGAAACCAGCGTGGCTGTGTCTTTGACCACTCTCTTCAGAGCTGATGGCGCCCGTTCTAGGCGCTCTGAGACTACTCCGCGTAGAATATGCACCTATCTATTTTTTATGGAAGCTGTAACTCACGTAAGCAGCACAGAGCAGATCACACTGACAGGAAGTCAGACACAGATTTAAATCCATCGATTATCAAAATAAAATGCCACGTACAGACTCCAGATCGAATTTCACTCTACATCAACATTGTGGCACCAGACAGGAAGTCAGTAATAACTTTTAGAGGCTTCAGTATTAAACTGAGACTGTTTGTAACCAGTTGAAAACTCCTTTTAGTACCTTAGTGAGTCAACATCTGAATACTTCCACCACTGGAATCAGAGATGTAACAAATTCAAAAGCTGCCATATGGATCCAAAACTGCAGATTGCTCAGTTGAGCTTCTGTGTATGTAACTTCATTTTCCAAGTAAACATCCTTATAAACAGGCTTGTACCTTTGACTTGTTATTAAAGAACTGGCCGTTGTAGTTCCTGTAACACCTCACAGCTGCAGAGTCAGCCTGCGGTCTCCCACCAGGAGTCCAATCCAGCTTTATGTGAAGCTACTGGGATCAAATAAAAGTGTCTTTGGGACTCTCTCCACCAGGACGACAGCACAATGAGAAGATATTCACAAAGATTCACAGGTGTTTGTAACATTATTCAGAGCAAACTGCCACACAGGAGACTAATTTAAGTGTCAGAGAGCATAAGGACTATAAAGAGACAACAAGTTGCACCACCGCAACTCTACACTCAATTCAGCAGACGGCTGATATAACCGACTGTCCTCAGTGCGCAGGTATCTGTCATCATCCAGGAGGTTCAGCAGTGATTTCTCTCTCCAACAAACTCTTCTCATCACTTCCTCTTCGCACCAAACCCACACAGTCTCACTCTCAACTCCTCAAATACAGCCGCTCTCTCAGTTCAAAATCTGTAGGTCTCCTCTGGTGGCACTTCTGGATGTGCAGGGTGAGGTTATTATAGTGCACCAAATCTAAAGTAGGAACTAAAACTACTGTAGGTGTGAAAAATACATTTTAGTCAACTGAAATAAAAAATAAAACGTAGACTTAGTTGACTTTTGGTCAAATGTTTCAGCAGAGTTCATATTTATTGAGACTACATGTTTGTATTGTTTTTGTATTTTAATACTCGTTATTTGTTGAAATCGGACCCCTTACAGTAGTTTATTTTCATAAAAGTAAAACAAAGCAATAAACAACCAACATTTGTATATGTTAGTAACTACTGTAAATTCCTTCCCTCCACAATCACAACCTCTCAAAACAACAACAATAATAATAGTGCAGAGTTACTAAATAGGTAAATAAGTAAAAAAGGGTAAATATAGGCGTGTTTGTATTGTAATACCTCTTCTGAACTTTTTAATTCTTGACAAATACCCCCCATATTATCATAAAATAAACACTGAAATGGATCAAAACTGAATTGAATTGAAAACAAAAATTAGTTTGAAAAAAATGTCTGTTTTGTTTGTTTTGTTTTTGTTCACTATTGGCCTCACACGGGGCACCAGCAGGGTTAAAGTCCTGTTTGTTTCCATCCATCCACCTCCGTATGAGGACTTTCTCACTCTTTAAACTACATCACCTGACGTCAACGTCCAGAAATGACACTAGAGGGATACCTACAGTCATATTTTGAAGCGTAGGACTAAGTGGCAGTATTTGACAACCAACATCCCAACATTTAACACCTGCTCTGGGACTCAACAGAACAGGTCAATGTTCAGCAGACTGAACCAGACAGTTTGCTGACAGCAGTGCAGATTTACTATCATAAGACCTGCAGTATTTGTCCATCCTCTGTGTTTCAGTGGAATTTACTGACCAAATCGCACATTAATCTGTGCAGAAGACTGAAATGTCACAGCTCTGATGAGTGCCTCAGTGAGTCTGGATTTTCAGTGAAACACTATTATGGATTTTATTAGTATTTCACAACGCGGCCTCCATAATTCTCCACTCGGTGGAATAAAGTGAAAAAAATCAAACCCAAGTGATTTACAGAAGATGAGAGCAGATTTAATTTATGATCAGAGGAGAGAATCTCCAGGTGTTACTATTTCTCTTTGAGAGCAGCTTAAATTATAGAAAACACTATATTTCTTCTTAGCAGTACTACTAATGAGGGCTGAAAACTAAAGATTTTCTGAGCCGACTAGTTGTTGCACATTTATAGTATTCATTTAATGATTTAAAGCTCTATATTTTAAATCAAGTCTCAAAACACAGAAGGTGAGTGGTATTCAGTTGGTTGTAATCTACAACCTCACCACTGGTCCTTTAAAGCTGCAGTAAGGTTTTTTTTTCTCGACTCTGATTGGTTGTTTTCGTTCAGGCCCGGTGGATTCTTGCAAACACCCTTTGGAGCTCTAGGAAGAGCGAGAGGACCCTGGTTTTCACAGACTTTCTGTCTCATGTTCTACTGTGAGGATTCAGTGAAAGTTTCAGCAAATATGACAAAAAGATATTTTCATAAAAATAACCTTCTGCCTCTTTAAGCCTTTAAAACCTTCCTTCAGAACAGGCAGTTCTTCTCTCTGAGGTGATGCCAGGGGGAAAATGATTTACATTTAAGTAGCTCCTCAAATAAAGAAAACAGAGAACAGAAATCTCAGTGACAGCAGGTGCTCCGATTAGCTCCCATCCCCGAGATAATGAAGCAATTTAAACCTTACGTCTGTTTCTATCAGCATGTGTTCTGTAATGTTCTTCCTCTTTGTGATACTGTATATGTCTGTTGTAACAAAATACAGTTGCAGTGTGAGAAACATCAGATTATGTTTGTTTCATGATGATCTTATAGAAGAGTCACATTGTGGAGTAATACTGCTGCTTTTAAAGACACAAAGTCCAGGTTTTTATATGTACTTGAAGAAGCACATGTTGCTGTACTGAGACTGAACTTCTATAAATAAGACTTGAACACAGTCTACATTCACAGAGCTTTCAGTCTCTGATCAACAGCCTCGTCCTGCATTAGAAAACAACCAAAGAGCTGATAGAACAATGAAAAGAAAACTGAATCTGTAACTGAAGTCTGTATGATTGTTAGAAATTGTTTAAAATCCTAAAACCCCTCTCTGATCAACATTCACAGGAAATAATCAGCTCAAAATTCAGGCAAATCTCTGGTTTTACTCAAATGTCCTGCAGTTATTGTGTTCACTTTTTGTGTTCATTGTTCAGTTTATCAGCTGTTCTCTGCTGTTTCTGTTATGTATTGATTATAATATCAAATATATATAAAATAGTTTACGTTAGTTTACGTAACAATAGAAGAGGGAAAAAGGTTGGGAATTGTTTTACACCATTAAAAATAGTATAGGTTAGCATAGCAGATAAAACTGATAGCTGCTAACTTATAAATTTAATTTACATGATATTATAGTTGTGTATCTTTCCTCCATCACATGTAAGATTTAATTTTACACCCAACTGTCTATAAGGTCAAAGTCTGTTTCCTCAGACTCATTAAAAAAGCTGTTTGTGGAAAAAACATTACAGAAAAAAACATCACATCTTTGCAGCCGTCGCTGCAAATGTCAAAGCTGTTGAAAGAATTTAAGGAGCAATTTCTCACGATGATCTGTGTGCCGCTGATGAGGTCAACAGATTGAAATCAAGTGTTACGTTTGATCCGTTGGCCGCGTGAGAATCCTGCTGTCTCTTTTAGTCTTTATGCTCCTGAATCATTTAACACACACATCAGTGAAGAAGATCTGTGAGCTGAGAAAAGGTCAGGAATTGATTGATAGAGATCTGATTACACAACGGGGGGCTGCGATCTGTTTATACTAATGGATTTATCACAAAACATAGTAAATACATAGAAAAGTTAATAACTTAATTAATTAAATAATGTAAAGATGTAGATATTGAACATTTACCAGGTCCCCTTGAGTTAGCTCACCTGAATCACAAATGCACACTGTAAAAAATGTCTGTAAACATTGACAGTAAAAGACCGTAAACTCTAAATAGGTTTCAGTTTCTGTAACAGTAAAACAACATTATACTTCATGACAAAAACTTTATTTATACAGCATTTTAAATGAATTCATACAAAATAAAGTCGTTTTTTATATGACAGATTGTAATTGTACAGAAAACCATCATCATATCTCATAGCAAAACCTTTTTTATGTGGCAAAACTGTTTCCTTTAATTATAAAAACTTGTATTTATATACTAAAATATGGAATAAAACTCCAGCTTTAACCATAAAATCAACAGTATAAATAAACTTTTACTGTAACAGCAGAAAGGTAGTTTGTTTTAATATTTTTTACAGTGCAGTCACTGTCAGTCGATATTTAAAGTGAACTGTTGTTGTTTTGTTGTTTTTGTGTACAGGGCCTGAAGCCGATGGACTTCAACGGTTTGGCCGACCCGTATGTCAAACTGCACCTGTTGCCTGGAGCCTGTAAGGTGAGACAACCATGTTATTATCAGCTGTTGTTATTGTAAAACTTCAGTAAAAATGCAGTATTAGTTTTAGGTTTTTATTATAATAAAATAATGGGGGTATAAGTCAGAATAGGTATTACAATTGTTCCCTCGTAAGCCCCGCCCCTTTTTGCTCTGTGCTCCAATAACAGTTGAGCTAGCCTCGGTCAACCAATGTTCAAAAGACCATATTTCGAAGAGCAAAATCCTTAACTAGCTAACCAACAATTGATGTAAATAGTTAGTAAGCTAGTGTTTTGCGCTATAGTATAAGCTTCCAGATGTAGCTATATTTAAAAGACAACCACATTTTGAAGATGGTTAAAAGATAAGAGAGACATATATAAATACATATAGTCACATCTTAAGTTACCTAACGTCAGGAAAATAACTAGCTAATGATGATGTAACTTAGTTAGCTATAGTTAGTTCGTGTTTTGTTCTGTAGCAAATCAGCTAGCCTTTTTTCTAACATTAGCTAACTTGTGACTATATATGTCTCTTTTATCTTTTGGCCATCTTCAAAATGTGGTTGTCTTTCCAACATAGATTAGCCTAGCATATAGCATATCTAAGTACAGTAAAGGAGGAGGGGTCAATACACACACATTGACTCACAGTCTCAATAAACAGATGCACCAGTGCCTCCTCATGTTTGATGTGTTGACCAATTAGATGAAAAACAAAACATAAAGACATTTCCTGTATATTTTTATTTCAGTTTGTTTTGTTAGGTACGAAATATTGTTTCAGCTAGTTTTCAATCTTTTTTTTAAAGTCCAGTTTGTGTTTTTTTAATTTCAGTTACCTAAAATGTTTTTAGTTTAGTTTTAATTAGCTATAATAACCTTGGTTTGCAGTGGACTGACTGAACAGTGTGAATTCATTTGATATCAGCAGAGTTCATTTGAAGTCATGAAATTAAATTGTGGACGTGTGGAGCTAAAGAAAAAAAGAAACAAGATT
>NW_023339696.1:21642300-21642681 GCF_004916995.1 Morone saxatilis | reverse complement strand
GGGTTTAAATATGAGTCTGCAGCGTTGGTGCAACCTGACGAGACTTAATCTGAACATCAACTGAGTTATAAACCTCAATTACATTCAAATATAAATTCACTTTGGATTAGATTTTATCCAGGTTTAACAAAAAACAATGAGAGCAATATCAAAAGGATTAACACACATTGGGAGCATTTTCTGGAGCTGCAGTGTGAAATGCCTAACTAAAATCAATATGTATCAGTATGTCTGTCTGTGTGTCCTCCAGGCCAATAAGCTGAAAACAAAGACGATTCGTAACTCTCTGAATCCAGTGTGGAATGAAACGCTCACTTACGTCGGGATCACAGAAGAAGACATGCACAGGAAGACGCTCAGGTGTGTGAGTGTGTGTGTGTG
>NW_023339696.1:21635481-21642275 GCF_004916995.1 Morone saxatilis | reverse complement strand
TGTGTGTGTGTGAGCGTGTGTGGTTCATTGCCGGTTTCATCGGATCTCATTTCGGACTGATTACACTTACAGCCATTAATCAAGAGCAGGGACATCTTGACATTCAGATATGAAGCTCAGTTGTCATCTTTAATTAATTTAACTGTCAGAGCAGAGAGCTGCTGTGTGAAAACTGGAACATAACATGAGCCCGAGTGATCTTTTTACTGTTTCCTCCTCTGTTCTCTCTTGTAAACACCAGCAATAAACAGCCATCAGCTCGGACTGAAGTGCAACATAATCAGCTCTTTTTTCAAAGAGTCTGGTATGGGGGGTTTTTCCCACATGCTGCACCCAGCATGCAGTCAGAAAAGAAGCTTGGCACATGTCGATGTGTTTTCCACCCTTTAATGATGAATTAATGTTTCCACCATTGAAAGCACAGACGGGGGGTGCAACCCGAGGAGCGTGTCCGTAATCGAAAGAAGTGTGAAATAACAGAGCGGAAAGCCTTTAATTACCGAAGTCCGGGAGCAAACATTTAATCTAAACTAAACATGTAGCAAAGCCAGCGTGTAATTGTGAACAAACCTCTAAGGGAAATGTAAGAAAGAGTGTGCAACACTGGCCGAGCAGCATCGTCTGTATAACGATCGCTGTGAAGGATAATAATCAGCAGTGGAAACGTATTCAGAACCTTTACTTGATTATTTCATTTCTTTTATGATCAATAATCACATTTTTAATACATTTCAGTCTGATACACATCTCTGTTCAAGGTCACCAATAGTGACATTTTAATTCTCTTTGTCTTCAGCTCAGTGTTTGGACCACAGTGTGTTAGTACATGCAGCAGCGCTGTGTTACAAGAGAAAAGGTCCATCTTGCAACAGTCCCTCATACTCCCATCCCAGTGATAAGATGCAGATCCTGAATGGAGTTAACATTGGGGGGGTCGACTAAGACTGTTCTCATTGACAGACAGTTTAGTCATTTGTCATGTTTCTCCACTCATTCATTCAGGTTTTTCCTTTAATTTGTCTCATCTGTACATGCTATCCTTTGGGGCAAATGATGCATAGGCATAATATTGATTTTCATTACTATGCAGATGATACACCACAGTATGTCCCAATAAAGCCTGATACCACCAATTTATCCTGTATTAAGTCCTGCCTTGTTGAAATTAAGATTTGCATGTCTAAAAATAACTCCAAATCAGAAATAATTAGAATGAATCTTCAGCAGGAGGAGCATTAACAATCTCTCTACTCTTCTGGGTGTCTTATCTAATAATGTTAAAATAGAGGCAGTAACCTGGGTGTGTTATTTGAGTTCTTTGATGATGAGGTGACTAAAGTGCTGTAGTCCTTCATCCAACTGTGACACTGAAGCAAGATCAGGTTGTTCCTTTCATCTGCAGATCTAGAAAAGCTCACTCATGTTTTTATCTCCTCCACTTTATTCTGATGTCAGCAGGTGAAACATCCAAAGACTGCAGCTGATACAAAACTCTGCTGTCAGGCTTTTAACTCATTCTGAAAGAATATCACACCGATCTGCACTTCACTGGTTACCTGCGAGGTTGTGATTGATTTTTAAAAGTTTGTTGTTATTAAAGCCTTGAATGGTGGAAATCCTGTCTGTATCTGTGACTCCCGATGAGCCTGATGGCTGCTGGAGATCCTCTGGCAGAGACCCAGTAATGGTTCCTAAATCTCAACTTGTCATTAAAGCTGACGGACAGAGAAAATTATTTAAAACATTGAGGAAAACATGAATGAATGAGGCTCATTGTCACTTCTGAGCTGAATGCTGCTCTCAGAAACTAGGCGATGGTACGGGGATCAGTTGGGTCTTGCAGACCAAGTAGCGCTCAATGTTGGTTTTGTGTTCTCTCGAGTCTTTTGTGGTCATATGCTTCCATATGTTGCCTCCTTGGGGGATGTTAGCGAGCACTGCTTACATACAGATTGCATCAGGTTTCACAAATGTTTGTTGCTCACAGTTGTAAATAAATTAGAGCTGATTGCTGCCGTTCCAGACAATGCTTATGATTCCACCAGAAGCACAGCAGTGTGTTTCATATTGATTGTGATACTTTTATGGCACTAACCAAATTTCATAAATACTACCGAGTATCAAAAAAAGGCTTTACATTCAGTACCAAATTTGGACACCAAGGGAGTAAAAGCAGAGACAACTGAGTGATCTTTGTGTTGATTGTAAGCTAGATTGTTGTCAGACCCGAGGTAGCCTCAGATCGAGCTGGCAGGAAATCAGACACAGAAACGGCATGGAGATTCCAGCCAATTTCCAAAATAAAATACCCTGCACAGACCCCACATTGACACAGAAATGACCAAATAAACCAAATCTGAGCAAGTTAAAGTAATGCTCTCGGTTAGGTATGAAGCATAGAAACGTAGATACTGCTTTCTTGATTTGACCTGCATTTGTGTGTTGCCATATTGCGGAGGTCAGATCTGCTAGTTATTAACACTGAGTGGTTCAGACTTCAGTACAAAATCAGCTGTGATTCGTTTACTTCTGAACTGATTGCCATGAATTTTGGTGAGAAATTGAACCTGATACTGGAATTACTTCAGTTACTGGGGGTGGAGGTCATTAGCTCTATGCCACAAGACAGTCAAGAGTCATTGTTTGGAAAAATGCTGCAGTTTGGACGTACAAACAGACAAAATATTTAAAACAGACACTAATAACCAAAAAACAGCCACTACTAGTGAGAGCAACACATACAGAATGAAAACAGTAAAGACATGTTCACCAGTGTGTGTGAGCTGGTGCATAAATATCAACAGATGGTTCAAATTACTGTCTAACAGGAAACTGGCAACAAAAACTGTTCAATTAAATGTATCCCGTAGACAAATTTCCCTTTTCACAAAATCCAGCAACCAAGCAGCTTTATAACAATATAATAGATATAGAAATATAACAATATAATATAAATATACATATTTAGAGAAACAGATAAAAGCTGAAATTCTAAATAATTTACACTTAATGTAGGCTGTTCATAGATCAGAGTCTGGATGTCCCAGTGGAAGTTGTGGCTATTCAGCCGGTTTATGTTCTGGCACCGAGCTGATTATCAGTGACTGAAATAATTCCAACCAGTATCAGGTTAAATTTCTCACCTTTAAAATAAACGAAATCGCATGAAAATCGGTTCAGAACTCTGCGAGTTAAGGTCAATTTTGTAGTGAAGTCTTGATCTCTCAGTATTGTGACCTAGCAGATCAGACCTCCGTAATACGAGGTCAAATCTAGAGCGCAGAAGGTTTTATTAACTTGCTCAGATTTCGTTTATTTGATAAGTTTTGCTTCTACTGATGGGTAAATAGACAACGTAGTTAAAAGGTTTCTGTTTTTACAGTCGGAGGTCTGTGCAGGGTGTTTTATTTTGAATCTCTGTGCCATTTGTGTGTCTGACTTCAGGCAGCAATTATCTTCCCTCCAAAACAAGTTTGGTAAAGCTAATTAATCATATCTACAGTGAATGTGAGAGGCAGGGTTGCCCCACGTTGAGCTTCACTGCCTCCTCAGACCTTCGTGCCAACATTCAGGTTCCAGGTTCCTCTGAGACTTCACTTTTTCTCTCCTCTTCAGTTTCAAAACAAAAGTGAGAAAAATACATTTTGCGGTTGATCCCGAGGGCCCTGACTGTGTGTGAGAGTCCTTGTTTTTCTGTCTCAGTGAGAACCAGTTTTAGACCTTGAAGTGAAGATGAAGAGCTGTTTGACACTTCTGTTAAAAGGAAACAGGAACTATAACAATGCTGCCTAAAACAGTTAATGGACATATTTGTGGAAAAAGCCTCAAGCTTCAGGGTGGGCGTTTCCATGGCAATGACTGACTGACAACTGAGAGCGGTTGTTGCTAGGAGACTCACGTCAGCCTCTACGTTGACTGGTCACAACCTCTTACAGTCTACGGAGGCTGATATAAAGAGAAACTGTTAGCAATTTAAAACGTCTGTCTCTGTAATATATGTCACGGGTAATACAGACGCGTCCATTATCAGGAATTAACGGACGCTGTGGAGGTCAGCACCGTCCAACACGTGGAAACATTGCTGCAGTGAATAGGACGAACTTAAGATACAACTTGGCAACAGGACATATTATTTCATACAATTTAATTCTAAAAGTTTAGGTCACTTTGGTTCACTTTTTTACATTTGCACGACTGCCACTTGGAGTGGTAGAAACTGGACATTTCAGCCATTTTTTCACCATTTTTGCAAAAACTTCTAGCTAACTATTCCAACTGTTTATTACTTAAAGCAATCTACACTATTTTGACCATTACTTTAGGTCTTTTATGAATTTTTGTAATACTTTTAGCTAACAATTCTAACAATTTATCAATTTATTTTTTACTATTTGAACAATTTATCCAGTACTTTAGCACCATTTAATACTTTTAGCTAACTATTCCAACTAGTTATTCGATATGTTAAGCTAACAATTTCTTACTTTTAGCTATCTATTTAACATTTAAGTGTTATTATTAGAAGTTGTGATCACCAGGGGAGAAATTCAAGTTGACAAGGCAGCACAGGGGAAATGCAGTGCAAAGAGTCCAGAAGTGTAAAAATACAATAAAGAATAATAAAATAAAAATATTATAAAGATATAATAGAAAATAGAAAAACTAGAATGAAAATATATTCACTATATGCAGTAAGACAGTGTATACGTATGTATATATAACAGTTCATAATTAGTTATCCATCTCAACCAATCATTCATTCTCTATTTACTAGCTATGCAACGTTACTGTTAAGTTTTTCACTGCAGACAAATGTTTTCTTTTTGGTACAGTTTTGGCAAAATAATTAGTCAAATCAAACTCATATTAATGTTCTTTTCAATTCGGCTTTATGTGGAGCTCAGCAGACCGCTAACCTTTAAATAAATTTGCCTCAAACGACTCGATTTCATTCTGATCCAGTTCATAAATAATAAAACTGGTTTCTGGATGAATTCCAGAGGTCAGACTGTCAGGGAACACTCTTCTTTCCGTCAGTCTTTGCAGGGCTTCATGTGAATACATTTTCTGTGATATAATGTATTTAAATGTATACAGAACATTTCCTGCCAGCTGTTTGGTGACACTCTGTCGTTCTTTGTTCTCTCAGTCTCTCGACCTTTCCCCGTCAGTGTCTCCACATTGTTTACCTCCACATTTAATATGCTGTTTGTGTTTGCTTTAATCCAGAGCTCCTGACTGTGTTGTGACTGTTTTTAATAGTCTGTCTCTGGTGAACCACGGCGCTGTTATTGGCTCCACACACAGAAAAGAGCTGCCTCCTCTTGGACCTGAGTCGGTTTATTGAAAAGCAGAAACGATTCCGTTGTTTAGTTTTGTTTTCTTGTGTTCAACCCCGTCAGTTCAGTCGACAGCAGGGACGGTGGTAGGTGGGAGACAGGTGGAGACAGACAGCTTCAAACTCACCTGACAGAAACCCGAACTGACCACACTCAAACACACAGACCTCTATACTTGTGAGGACGCAAACCCTAAACATATTCTAACCTTAAGCCTCACACCAAGTCCTCGCTTTCTAAAAATTTTCCCACTTTACAAACATGACCATACTTTCTAAAAAGGGTAAGAACAGACCCACTGATTGCTAAAGAACTGTTTCCATATAGCTCTTTTTAAGCCCTAATGAACCAATTAAACACAAGCATGGTAGTGAATATAAAGACCAGGTTCAGGAGAAGAACTGTTGGTGTTGGTGCCATATGTGAGTGCTGGAGGAGAAGTGCTGTTCTTTGATCTGACGTCCTGAACAGAATCTGACATTTCAGTGTGAGAACGACAGCTTCTGCAGTTTGATCTTCATCACATCAACAACCTTTTGTGATGAAAACTCGTCAGGAGGATTTCCTCCACTGCCCGCTGACAAAGGCTTTACCATGTAGGGAGGAAAAGAATGAGTCAGTGTGGAAATCCCAGGGGAAGTGTCTTCCTCATTTTCTCTGTTTATACAGAGGTCAAACATCCAGCTCAGGTCTTCAGTAGTGATTCAGGAAATCTCTTAGGCCCAGGCAGCTCTTATGGATGTTTTCTATAGACACGCACATATAGACACAGAGGAAACTAAAGATTTTATATTTTTAATAAACAAATTTCACTTTAAATATTTCCTTTTTTCCTTTCTCTTTTCTCCTGTTTCCTCTCCTGTTTCCTGTTTCCTGTGCAGGTTGACTGTGTGTGACGAGGACAAGCTGACTCATAATGAGTTAATTGGAGAGTCCCGGGTGCCTCTGAAACGTGTGAAACCCGACCAGACGAAACATTTCCACACCTGCCTGGAGCATCCACCACCGGTAACACACACACACACACAGTATTGCATTAACTCAACCTCTGAGGAAATAAACTGCACTGATCCTTCAAGTGATGGATGGTCGGCCACAACTTCGGTCCACACTGAAACATCTCTACTACTAGGTGGATTGTCATCCTCCTCTTTGTTCTCTAGTTTCCACTCTCCTCTTCTTCCCTCTCTTGTTTCATCTTTTTTCTCCCGTTTCCTCTCTCCTTTTTTGTGTCCTCTTTTGTTTCCTCTCCTATTTCCTTTCTTTTTCCCTCTCCTGTTTCCTCTCTCATCATGTTTCCTCTGGTGTTTCCTCTCCTCTCTCAGGATATAATGTGTAAAATAACAGAATTTGGGTTTGAAGCAACACTGAACCCGCAGTCATTGGTGTACTGATGGTTTAAATGCTAATGTATTTCAGATCAGAGTCTTTGGGTGTTTTCACACCTAAAAGTCC
>NW_023339696.1:21633513-21635456 GCF_004916995.1 Morone saxatilis | reverse complement strand
ATTGGCGCGTGTTTTCACCACCTAAGAAAAAGGGTCCGGGGACCAAGGCTCCGGACCAAACGTTCGTGTCTAATTAACATTGGTATACATTTGATCCCGTTTATTTTCCGGTTTCACCATAGTTAATTGTTTGTAGCGCCACTAAAGAACTTTTCCCACTGACATAACCTACGGCCTGTGTCGTCCCACCACGGTTACGTGTTCTTGCCGTCTCCCTTTTGATTGGTGAGTAGACAACGGTCGTGCGGTCTGACGCTTGGACCGCGCGCTGTTGTCATTTTGGCGGTTTAAGTATTTTCCGTCGTGAATGAAAAATGAATTGAGGCAAATCCCGTTTGCGTTATCTAATTGTATTACACCAACATTAAAGCATATAATCTCCGCCCTTCCTCTCCCCACATACCTCCCTCCCACGACTCATTTTTGCTTGCTTCTGGGGGTTTTCTTCCGTTTTTTTTGCTTCTTCTGTCTATGGTACGTCTGTGCCTAACTTACTGTCAAAAACATAATTGGTCCGACAAGTCCCGGAAACCATCCAAAAAAGTGTTTTCATACGCTAAACGAACCCGAAACCATGGTTCAGTTTGATCCGCGGCTCCGGGACCACCTCTTTAGTTCAGACCAACAACTTTTTGCGTCTTTTGATCCAGGACCGTGGTCCGTGGCACCTTTCTCACCCTTACAATTTTGGTTCAGGAACCAAACTGAAAAGTCCGAAGGTCCGGACCAAATGGTATGTGTGAAAACGCCCTTTGTCTGCGTCCCAGACTGTAAAGAACTTTTGTAGTTGCTGTTTTCTGCAGCAGTTTAATTCTTTGAACAGAAATACAGGAAAGAAGCCTCGTCACTGTAACTGCTCTTTCTCTTTGTGTTTCCTCACCCAGCTCCCTTCCCCTACTGCCATGGGTGAAGCCCTTCGAGGAATATCCTGCTACCTAAGAGAGGTAAGAGTCCATCCATCAATCTGTCTATAAGTGCAGGTCACCGAGTGCGCTGTCACTTTCACATTCAGCACTGATCGCTCTGATGTGG
This sequence comes from Morone saxatilis, assembly GCF_004916995.1. Taxonomy (NCBI): domain Eukaryota; kingdom Metazoa; phylum Chordata; class Actinopteri; family Moronidae; genus Morone; species Morone saxatilis. Next base: position 21,634,424 of record NW_023339696.1, on the reverse strand, counting down.
TGACACCTGACGAAAGGTCATGGGGGCTACCTAAATCAACAAGCTTCTGGCTCATGAGAGTGACAGACAAACTGTGATCACACGGCGCTCTGCTCCTCGCTGGTAGGATAGCTTCTTTAAAGATTTATGGATCTAAGAGGTCAGGTTGAGGTTTGACAACCACTGGACTGACTTTCGAATTTATTAGAAATGATGCAGTATTTTTATTGTAATGTTGTCGGCTGAATATATTCATATACTAAAATATCCTCGTACTTACTGGCTGAGTTTAGAACATTAGTGAGGTAAATATTCAATGAATCAGTTGTTTTAAACACGTTGAGCCGCTGTCATTAGATATAAATGTAATTTTGCAGACTAATGCTGCAGTAAATTGTTTACTTGTGTAAATGAATCAATTAATTTTTCTCATTATAAATCAGCAGGAGAAGCTTGGGTGTAACTAATAACAGTAATTATGGAAGCACAGTACCTAACTTATGTTACCTGTTACACCTCGTTAATAATGTTATTATTTACATCCAAGGGTGGCGGCAGGGTATGGCTTGGTTGGGTTACAGAACTAGCAAAAACTGACCCTTCCTAAGCCCCGCCCCTTTTTGTTCTGTGCTCCAATAACAGTTGAGCGAGCCTTGGTCACCTTCCTCCTTTCCTGTACTTAGGTATGCTATGTGCTAGGCTAATCTGTGTTGAAAAGACAACCACATTTTTAAGATGGTTAAAGGATAAAATTGACATATATATAGTGTTTTGCTAACATTAGCTAACTTAAGATGTGACTATTTATACGTCTCTTTTATATTTTAACTATCTTCAAAATGTGGTTGTATTTTATACACATAGCATATCTACGTACGGACAAAGTCTGAATTAAGTTTGTTTTACAGTTATCTGAAGGTAAAATGAGTGTT
>NW_023339696.1:21631993-21633500 GCF_004916995.1 Morone saxatilis | reverse complement strand
TGGAGTCTGGTGGAGAGTGATAGTGATATTATGGCTGTTTGTGGTTAAGCTAAAGTTAGTGGAACAAACAACAACTGTTAGTGGAACAAACAACAACTACTGTTAGTGGAACAAACAACTGCTGTTAGTATACAGACTTTGACTTATAGCCATAGCAGCTGTTTGGGGTTAAGGGTTTATTTTAACTAGAGTTGGTTATAGTTGTTGGAACGACTAACAAAGATGGTTTTTGGCGAGTTTTAATGAAATGTGTTTACGAACTGGAAGATAAAATTTCTGTTTTTGTCAATGGAGTCTGGTGGGTCTGAGATTCTGCCATCTCTGAAAGTCGTGTACAGCAAGTTTAATGTTGCTATTTGCAAATCATTATTAATAACACGAGTTACATCTCATTGTTAATCTTATCAGTTACACCTCGTTAGTAATGTTACTAATTACACCTCTTCAATAATACGCATAGATACATCTCATTATCAGTGTTTTTAGTTACAACAAGTTGCACCTCATTATTAATGTTGTTGGTTGCAGCTGAAATCTTTGCTGTGATGAAGGTCTGTCAAATTTCAAACAGATGTGAGAACATTTTTTTAGGACCGTTGCCGTGGCAAATAAATCTCCACTGCATGAATCATGAATTAATGAATGAGGAGAATCCACTTCCTCTGTGTATTGAGCAGAAACTGAATGTGACCTGCAGTCTGAGACGAAGTCAGAAAGGAATAATCTTTTATGCTAATTAATGATTAGAGACCAAGAAAGGCTGGAAGAATTGATATTTTAATTGGCCTCTTGCTGTTGTTTTTTCCATACATATTTTAATTTTTTTCAACTGAGTCAGAATATGTGTGCCACCGTTTCAGTCAGGCCCATTACTATATTAAGTTAGAGGAAATACAATCTGCATGCTGAGAAGAGAAACCTCTTTTAAATGATATCTGATGAGAAGTGGACTCACAATGTCTCTGGATCCTGTGAAGTTTAAACCCATAAGAGTTAGTTAAGTGGCACTCGTGGTTCTTGTTTCAGCAGCATTGTGTGCTAAGAGGACACTTCACATCAGGAGCCAGTTCAAGCTTTCCCTCGAGTGGTCAGTGGAAGTGATTCCAATTATATATTCTAGTTCATTGTCCTACAACATCCAATCTACACACCAGGGGCCGGATTTATAACACAGACTTAAGATCAGTGTTGATTGGACGCAGAAGTAGTTTATAAAACCTTTGTTGGATATGATCTTCTCTCTTGTGTAGAGGTATTGCAGCCTGTAATAGGAATCACTGCCACTTAGGTATAGTGAAAAGTGGAAGTGTAAGATTATGGCAGGCCAATTTTCATTCAATAAACACCTGAAAGTGCCAATTCCTGCAATATAGAACCTTCAATTGTGATCAATTAAGCTGATTATTCACTATAAAGTTCAGTTTATTACTCCATTATATATATATTAGTTTTTCACCCACCCACTTACCAAACTCCCTTTAAGAAATATAACATTTTAACAATTCCT
>NW_023339696.1:21622883-21631906 GCF_004916995.1 Morone saxatilis | reverse complement strand
TAATAATAAAAATAAAATAAAATAAAGATGAACTATACTCTGTAAAAACTTTATATTTTGTCTCTGCTGGTTGGTGGATCAGATATATGCCAAATTAAACACCGACTCATAACACTGTTAATTCACCATCTGTTGCCTGGCAGGCCTGACAAAACCCTCATTTGTGCTAGAATTATATTAGGGGAAATCACAAAGGAACAGTGCTAGTATGTTTTATGAATCGAACGTAAGCACACCGTCAGAAATGACCTTAAGTTCAAGTATAAATCTAAGAACATATTTATAAATGAGACCAGAGAGACCAGCTCAGGTTTAAGACTAGCACCGTGGTGAAGGGCAGCACTTCAGCTATTTAAGGTAATCTTTAATAGAAAATAAAATCTGTGATCCAAATGGAAACAAAACGAGTGTTTAAATTTAAAATTAAGTTTTAGATTTTTATTTTCAAACTGTTTTCATATAATGACTCTGAAACTGAATCTACATCAATGTTTGTGAAGCCATAAAACAGACCATAATCTGTTCAGAAACATTCAAAAGTAGCTATTAGTAATTATAATATATATATAAGTAATTAGTAATTATTTAAGGATAAGGGTGAATATAGCATAAATGTTATTTCACACTCAGCTATGAATGTTGCTTACCTCTGGATTTCTCTACTGTACAGAAATGTACAGACAAAAAGCTTCATCCAGATCTTTTCCTCAGTTTCTTAAAGTGTTCCTCTTGCAGTGAAACAAGCAGCTGGTCTGACAGGAAAGCAGCTTGAGTGACAGATGGTGCTGGTAGGCTACTTGGTCAAAATGTTCACTTCAATGACTAAAAAATACATGTTTGGTAAAAAGTACTGGTTACGTGTTCCCCACAGTTAGAAAGTGTCCTTAAACACTGTTAACTGTCGTGACAAGGGCTCAGATCTCCTAACAACATTGGGAGAGGTGGGGTCCACAATATACTTTAATTTGAAGGCCCAGTGTGTAGGAATTAGTGGCATGTATCAGTGTAGTTGCTGGTTGCATCGCCCTGAACTCACCCTTCAATTACAAGTGTGCTGGAGAAACTATGGTGGCTGCAAAAACTTGCAAACTAGAGTCAGTGTTTGGTTTGTCGATGGGTAGACTGTTACAGGACTAGCCGATCCTAACAGCCAGCAGTCACTAGACTGTCGAGACCGATTCAGGGACGATGCATTTTAATATGGAACAATTCGGTGCGATTCAATGCGTTACGATGCAATCTGATACAGCTCATTGTGTATACTGCTTTTCCAACAGACACAGACATAGACTTGCCGTGATTACCTTAGACATCATCTAAGTTGGAGCTCAGTTGTGGCTTGAAAGTGTTTAATATCTCACGTGTTTTCACTTGTGCTAGCTGTATTAGCATCCACAGACTCCTCGCTGCCTGCATAGGTGTCACCATAAGATTTCTCGTGCTACTGCTGTACTTAATTGCTTTCCTTCCGTTTTATATAAACCAAATGTCTTCTAGACTTTAGATTTTAGATTTGATGGTGCGCTGTAAATCGTGTCTGTCAGCGTTGTCGCCGTTACATTATTCTCATTGCAACAGAATATTACAACAGCTTTCATTTAGTTGACGCACAGAGCAGCCATCTTGGATTTTGAGGTTGGGGTTGATGAAGTTCTTCCGACTTTCCTAGTTAGAAATCCGACGTCAGGTGTCGTTCCAGTTGAAATGTTTAAATGGAACATAACATCACTCACTGAAGACGTAACTACAGAGATGCAATCTGGGAATTGTAGTCTAATAGCAAACACAAGTATCAGTAAACCTTTAACTCCATTTCCCAAATTCCCACTCCCTAAATGCAACAGATTCTTTAAGTGTGTTTTGATGCCAATACTTTTACCAGAGTACTTCTACACAAATAAAAGATCTGAGATCTTTCTTCACCACAGTAACTATATGTGCAGTCTGACACACATCCAAATCAATATTTCATTAATCTCTCACAGTGTGACATGCACCTTATTATTGATCAGTGTGAACCTCCACAGGCCGAAACCTGAGCCAGGTTTAAACCAAAGACTTCCTGTTGTGAGGCCTCTCCAGCTGTAGTGCAACCAGGGAAGGTCATTAATTAGATTTTTCTCAGGCACAGTGGGTGGTAATGTGATTTTGCCCGTGCACATCCCATGACGGTGAAATAATTCAGAGAGGTGGCGTGGTAATCCAGGGACAGGCCGCACAATGTCACCCAGCAGCTGAGACCTAATGTGGTCTCTATAATCCAGATGTGGTCCATGTTATCAAAGTCAGGTCGTATTCTTATTATACTTTTTTTTTCCCGTCTAAATATTAGTTTTATTTTTAAATGAATAGATTTGTTTAAACAGCATTCATGAGTGTTTTTATCATTTGTTTTTTCCCTTTTGAGTAAATGCAGAAATCTTATATTGATTATATAAATGTAAAAGGTTGAATTTCAAGGAGTTAAAATAAAAAAAAGTGTTTAAATTAAAATATTTTAAATTGGAGGTAAAATGTTTTGGAGCTCTCGACCTGGAAGTTGCACGCAATCAGCTCTGATTTTATCCACAGATAAACAATGACTTACAGCTGCTAACTAGCTTTTCACAGTGAAGCACTAACATCGTGCTGTTGTGTTATGTAGGTTAGTTCGGTTTCACAACAGACAAAGTTTTCATTTAGTTTCTGCTTCAAGTGATCCCAAACTTTGGAAATGTTCTGTAGTATTCTCTGGTCTGTCTCTTCTCTTCGACACTCGCTATTTCCTCTCGCTGAAGTGCGTTGTACGACAGTAATAATCAGCCATTAAAAACACAATGCGCTGGTTGGATATACTTATATAGAATAAACAAAGCCTCAATACAAAGAAATTGCATCAATGATTTTTAGTAATTGGGTTCCTCGAGGAATCGTTTCATTAGCGTTGGTTAGAGTTCGCCTGAATGTGAAACACAAATCATCCTGAATCTGCTGTCAACATAGTTTTGGTTCTTTTTTTACTGAATATGAGAAAATAAGAACCCGGAAGCAATAAGAGCTGGACCTGATGAGCAAAATCTCAATCTGAAACAGAACAAACGCTATAGTAACTGTGCAGATGAACCTGTGTTTATTGAGAGAATAGATCTGAACTCACTGCTGGAGCTTTCTCACATAAAAGTAACTGATGCTATCGATAGTGAGGTCAGACAGCATGAATCCGGACCAGAGAGACATCCGGATAAATGATAACTCATCAGAGGAGCGGTGAGTGACAGCTGGAGGACAAAGTGAGTCAGTCTGTGTTAACAGAGAAGGACTGACTGATGTTGAAGAAGAGTTTCAGCCCAAAGCAGACGAGATGGTCTGTAGGGAGCAGAGAATGACAAGCAGGAGGACTTTTCCAGTTTGGAGATAAGTAAACATTTTGAACAGGGACTCTTCTCCCCTGCTGCGCTCACAGTTCAGCCTGAGAATATAAAGTCACGTCACATAGCTTCAAACTTTTATTTTAAAGGCTCGTGGAGATCTTCACACATACAGAGTCTGTCTGGCTGAAGTGCAGAGAGAGTAAAAGGATGCAGAGAAACTACAAGAACGCGTCATTTGGGATTTTAAATGTTTCAGTAAAGCATAAAAATGACACTAAAGTGACTGAAACAAGAATATATTACAATGGCTTTTAGGAGGATTTATTCTCAGAAATGGAATATAATGTTTATGGGTATGTTTTCATTTCTGTATAACTAAAAAGATTTAATTTTCCCCACAAAACCCTTTAACAGAGAAAGAGGCAGTAAAGGATATTAAATACATCACCAAAAAGTAAAACCTAACAACAAAGTGTATTGAGACACTAAATATCACAAATAAGTGACAAAATTAAGTTATTAAAAAACACTGCAGTGGAAGGAGGTGGTTCAAGATTAAACTGTAGCTAACAGCGCACAGGTGGCGTTCAGGAACTGCAGTCGCGAGCGTCCTGGTGGCATCATCCTGGCGTCCGCCAACAGTGACAAACAGCGAACACTGGTAAAATATTGACCGAATCATATTAGAATAACGTATACTATTCTTCAATGTTCCACCTATATTTTAATTTGGACCGTTAGCTCCGATGCTCTTAACTAGCTCGCCATTTTACAAATCACCCATCAGCCAACACCACGGAAGCAACCAACACCAACCCACACCGTACAGCGGGACCGACCACCAGACCACACAGCGACCGACACCAGACCCACACCGTACAGGCGACCGACACCGTGCAGCAGTTTGTTCTGTGATAGGCAAGCAAGTTCTTACGCATTATCCAGCTAGAAGCACAATCAGACAATATGTTCCACAGGGTTTTCAGTAATGTTAGCTTTGACTATGGACTCTGTGTTGTGTTGGGTGTCGGTCGTTTGTTGCCATTTATAAGATAACGTTAGTTAGTGTTGCACACTGTTCATACATTAGAAATAGATTAGATATTCCGAAATGACATTTTTGGACCAGCTGCTCTTCTGTCTACATCACAGGTTATGCAAGTAGACGTAATCTTTGTATATATTTATGAGAAAAACTGTCAAATTACAGTTGGTGAAATTGCCCTGAAAGACTTCAAGGTGCCATCACAGCTCAGTCCAGCACCCTTATAAACCTGCCTAGAGGATTTAAGGTCCTTGAAGTGTCCCACAGATGGGTGTTTTTCCATTTCTAGGAGGCATTAGGTGGAAACTCACTGAGCTCAGGGTTCAAATAACAGAAGCCATTTTATTTGGAGAAGTAATCAGATATGCTTCAGTTTGTCCATTCAACAGTTTCTAGTGTGGCCGAATACCTCCAGCACAAACAGTCAATGTTGAAACGGTCTCTGAGTTGCAGGTAAATTGAGCCATAAAATATTCATCAGGGTTGATGCTACAGGCCTGTTTGGACCCTGTTTGTGTTTCATGTTAAACTTCGTACTTTAATTGATGCCTGGAGGCCATTTTGTGTATGTTTGTGTGTGTGTGGATAGGATCAAAGATGATCATCTGAAGTTTAATCATATAAAATCTGATCTGAATATGAAAATGTTTCCTCGAGCTTCTGATTTGTTTTTCTTTGTTTTACAGCTTCAAAAGTAGGACAAGTCCTCAGAGCTTTAACTTCAGTTTGAGGAATAGTTTCACACTTGCACACTTTTATCTTTCTTTCTCAGAGTGAGACATTCAGATGGGTATGATGGAGTCACAATGTGGTTAGCATAGCTTAGCATAAAGACTGGAAGCAGGGGGAAACAGCTAGCGTTGTCTCCAAAATAAACAGACCCTCTGATTAAAGCAGTTCCACCTTAAAAATGATAGCTCGATAACGAGACTTAACTGCTATATTGTTTTATACTTGACATTGTGTTCATCTTAGTTAAGTTGTTATTAGGGAAGGAGTCTGATTGCTGTCATTTTCACTACGCTAGCAGCAGTTAGCAGTTGCTAGCGGCAGGTTTTTGCATTTCTAATGTAAATAAATATGTAAATTTAAGTGTTATTTCTATAAACTGACAAACAACAACATGTACAGCTGCAAACAACAGTGTTCAGTGATTATAGATTATTGATTGAATCAACGTACATATAGAACATAGCTCTAGAGCGTTTATACACTTTTAATGGTTTGCATTGGTAATATCTTTAATAACACATCTTTAGAGGTGTTGGTAGATGTATTTGTGAGCTCTGGACCGGCTAGCTGTTTCCCTTTGCTTCCGGTTTTTATGCTAAGCTAAGCTAACACATCCTCATTCCAGCTCATTACTGAACACATAGACTTCTCAGAAAGAGAGAGAATAAGAGGATTTCCCTAAATGATCTATTTGAAGGTTCATTTACCTCGGAACGTGAGCAATGTGTAACTGAAGTGGATCACAGTGGACCCTATATAAAGAGACGCACATACAGAGTATTTTTAGATTTCTTTTAGTCCCGGAGATCCTCAGAAGGAGCTTTTGTTGTCATCAGTTCAGACTTCCTCCGCTCCATGTGGGAAGATAACAGTGGCAGAGTGGAGTGGAACCTATTATCTGAATTAGTCCTTATTATGCGCCCTCTAACTGGGAACAATTCCAGTAAATTAAACTGTTATGAGATGAAACTACTTCTCATTTTTCTAGACGACTGCTAGACCTCTTAAAGCCCTCTGGGAGTCTCTGAACTGCAGGTTAGACAATCTCACTGCGACAGGGAGGCCTCATGTTCGTCTCTCCGAACCTCAGGATGAGATTGGATGTTCTGTTATTACTCTCTCAAACCCATTTAACAAACTACACCTCAACACGTCCACAGGGACGGATAACGGACCTGCATGTGTTTATTCCTGCGCACTGGATCATTTGTAGCTTATGAAAGCAAATTCATTCAAAACAAATTGCTCAAAGTCCAGTTGATGCTCAGGAGATAAAACATTAGTGAGTTGTTTGGTCTTATTGGTCTTGGTTTTGGTCTTGATCTGGGACTTGATTTGGGACTTGTTGGTCTTGATTTAGGTCTTGACTTGAGACTTTTTGGTCTCTACTTGGGTCACAGTCTTGATTTAGGTCTTCATTTGGAACTTGTTGGTCCTGACACTCGTGGTTTGAACAGAACAACATGTATTCATATTCTCTGTTTGTCGTCTGTTTCTGACTTTTTTGAAACAAAACAAAAATGTGTTTCCACGGCAACACCCCCTACCAGGTGCTGCACAGCGGTACTATCACCTGCAGAGAACCTGTCCCAGGTGTTTGGACTGTCTCTGTCTCCCATCAGCTGATTCTGTCACTAGTTTGAAGAAAACAAGACTTCAGGGTCCAATTAGACACTTTTATAGATTTGTTTAGATTCCTGTGGTTCGTATGACGCAGGCGGAGATAATCCTCCGGCTGGTCTGTCGGTGGCTGCTGTGGTTTTTAAACCGATGTGAGCTCATTTAGCCGCCTGCCATTACCTCAGCAGTTGTACAGGTGTTTTAACAAAGACGGAGGCAGGGGAGGTGTTTTATTGTGGCAGATATCCCTCTGGTGTTTTGAACCAATTGACCTCAGTGTGGTGACAAACAGGAGCTTTACTAAATGACTCACCTTCACTGATCTGAGAGCTGCCGGCTGTAAAACACAAACCTTAAAACAAACTCAGTCTAATGGAGTTTTTCTCTGCTTATTAGAGGACAGATACGTCTTCAATTTTCACTGTTTCTCCGTCTATATTGGAAATGTTTTATTACTTTTTAGCAGCTATAGATGAAGTTGTTTCATTTTGGGAGTAACAGATTACATTACAGAACAGCATTGTATTTGTATAAAAAATTACATAAAGTAATCGAGTTACGTTACTTTAAAGTGTGACTTTATCACATACGTCTCCTATACTGTCGTATCTGAACCAACAGTGACAAAAAAAAAAGTCATTTTCAAATATTTGATATAGAGTTTCTTGAAAAACAATAAAAAGTTGTCAATGACTCATCCTGCACTCGGGGGCATATAGATGTACAGACCTCTCTGGCCTCACTGATTACTGTACAGAAGCTCAGCTTTATAACTGTATTTAGTGATTTTGGTGAAACTGGATCAGATTTTATGAAGAAAATATTTCCTGGTTTTCCTGTCAGAAAACAAACATTCTGCCGTCTAAATCTCACGCTGTCTGTCAGGTAAACAAGACATAGAAACGTCTCTTGAGTCTGAACGGAGAATGAAGCTGCCGCCTCTGTGAGCAGAATCCGACCTTCCTGCGAGGTCATCTGTCTCTGGATGGAGTTTAACCCTTTACTCTTCAAACACGAGGACGGAGCTCACACACGGCGCCGACTGCCCGTCAGCTGCTCACCTGGAACCCGAACCCGCAGCCTGATGACATTTCCCGCGGCAGTATTGAAGTTTGGATGGGGGCAGATATCTGGGGCTGGACTGATGGCTTATTTCATTTCAGAGAGGTTGACTTTGTAAATGTTACTGAGCTGAAATCTCATCCAGTGCAGGGTTCATCTACAAAGTGCCTTTCCCACCAATTGAAGGTGGGCGGGAAAGAGATCCTGCCAAGCGGCGCTGACTCCGGCTAGAAGCCTTCGATCTGCCTTTTTTCTGACCTTTTTTTTTCTTTTATTAGCTGCAGTTTTATTGTTAAGGATGGTGGGAAACAGGCTCTCTGGAGCTGAACGACCAACTGAATTTGTAGGAAGCTTTTAATATAAATAACCTAAATTACATTTTCACCTTTTCTTCTTTTGTTCAAAGCTGAAAGCTTCGGTTGCTTTTTGGAAGCAGCGGAAGGTCAAAGTGTGACAATGGGTGCGTTGATCAAAGTGAGAGACACAGGTGGTAAACTGTGAGCGTTGTCTGTAATGAGGATCTGTGGGGTGATGGGGTGAAACAGTGGAGGAGAAACACTAATAGGGACATCGCAGAAGGGGGGAGGAAGAGAGTAAAGGCGGAGAGACAAAGATGGGGGATTAAACCATCGATCTTCTCATCCTCAAAGATCAAATCAAAGACCAGCTGTAGGAAGAGTTTTAATGAGCTTCTGCCAGTGCTGGAATGTAACTAAATAAGGTTACAGATACATATATGGGATATAACATAAATATATAAGCTAACAGTTATTCTCTATATAAAGACACAGAGTCACATGGTGTCTCTCTCCCTCTGCCTGTGTTGTAATAGCAGCCTCTCTGTGGTTTGTTCCATAAGCCGGTCTGCTCCGACTGGAACTGCTGTTTTTTATCAATCTACGTTCGGTGAATTCAGGATTTAAAATTCCAACCAACCAGAAAAGTTTGGTGATTTTGTTTGGAAACTAACAGAGAACGGTTTAAAATGAGTTGATTCTGTTTTCTGTCCTAACTTTAAAATGAAGTTAATGATGATCTGAAAAGGTAAAATTAGTGTTTTTGTCTCTGAAGTCTGGTGGGAGAGTGATAGTGATATTACAGCTTGTTTTGTGGTTTTAAACTAAAGGTCTATCCATTGTAGGGGAATTCCTCTTCATAATGCTGTTCAAGACACTGAACAATAACAACCTGAGTCCTTGTCAGAGCCAGAAAAC